>NW_028297113.1:3450178-3750178 GCF_055798465.1 Pogonomyrmex barbatus | reverse complement strand
TTCGAATTTGTGATTTTAAAGGTAATTTTAATATGTTATTAAAATTTGTAGTTACTTCAAAATTGCAAATTACACACTTAATGAAACAATGCTTTATATTTTTTAGAAACGTTTAGAAACGTTTAAAAAAAAAAGATTTTTCTATTAATATAAGATAAAAAGGATATAATGTATATTTAAGGATATCTCCAATAGATTTCATTATTGTATTGTATCAAACATCACGCGTGTAAAGTTAGCAAAACACAACAAATTACTGAATTATTCTTAAGAATAATGCGTTTGATTGGCATATTTTAATAAATGGTTTTATTCTAAATCCCGCAGGTATTATTAACGAATAATGTTAACTATTGATTGTGCATTTTAAATAGTGCTCAACAAAGCGATAGAATAATAAAATGCACTACCCATGAAAATTGCAAAGAGAACGTAAAATGGAGAGAAGTTTTTTACATTCTTGTAAATTTGAAATGCGTTCTTAAAAATACCTCTCTAAACTCCTCTAAACTCCATTCCATCCAAACACCCATAAGCGATTGATACGACTTACACATTAAATAACTATCATAAAATTGTATTAATTAGGGCACGCATTATTTAGTAATACCACCCATTCTAGTACCTTTGATTGAATCTAATCGTATAACTAATCGCAAGATACATCACTTATATCATAATATATGTAAGATATAAAACTATTAGCTTGCCATCGCAGTGATCTGCTCATTTTTGCTCGTATCCTCCTCACGATAAATCACAATTTTATTCTATTCTATTATATCGTTACGACTAAATCTGCATGATTCTGTAGGCAATTATTGTTCAATTAACCATTACTGTTGTGAAGTTACTAAGTCGGTCGCGACTGTCTCTTAGAAATGGAAATTACGACAGTTGTAATGTATTTTGAGTGAACACTTCTCGGTATTTCATAGAAAAACATGCCACTCAATTAAATTTTTAAAATTCATTAACTCTTTAAAAAGCTTTAAAATAGGATATAAAAATAACATTGTGTTTATATAATAATACAAGTGATATAGTGTGTATTTCAAAATACTATCTTCTCGGCAATGAACAATTTATCGATATTAAGTTAAGAGGAGAGATAAAAATTCTTTGCGTAATTAAATCATACTTGTAATTTAGTTTGTTCTTAATTTTAAAAAGTTCTGATTGTAAATTTTTAATCGCAATTAAACGTTAATAAGTTAATAAGCTGAGAACGATTTCATATTATTTATAAATTGTCATTTTACAAGTAATGCAAATAGAGACAGACGGAATGCAAATAACATTTTTAATATTTGTTTATATATGTAATTTTTTGAAATTGCATATGTAAATTACGATGGTTTTTACGCGCTAATTATACATGCAATTCTCAATAACTTAGCTGTCCGATATTATTTTGCTATCGTACAAGAAGGTATATAATGAGTGGATCACACTATTATATTTAGTAAAAAGCTTGGAAGAAAAGAATTCAATCATCAATCAGACATATTCAATTTGCGTGAATGTCGGTCGTCCCTGCGTTTCAATTCTCTTTACGCGCATTGAACAATCCCAGCGTGAAACGTGATACGTCGGCTAGATTAACGAGATAGAGATTGCAATACGAGTCAAGTGAAATGATAGTGACCGTGTCTCATTGCGATCGCATCGCGATCTCCTTCCTCGGCCCGTTCCCGTTTAATCGCTTTTCCCTTTTCCGTTCGGTATCTTGCCATTGCTCACTTTCTCCGCGACACCATTCGCTTTGGCCGAGCTCGCGACCGACGGCGTCGCGCCGTTTTCCTTCTTCATGGTATAAGCATTGTTGTAGAAGTCCGAGAACAGGAAGTAGAAGAACATCGCGTTCGGCAGAACCAGGATGACCGACCATTTCGGATAGTTGCAGTCGTAGAACAACAACAGGCAGTTGTGCAGGAAGGCCAGACAGAATTGGGTCTGTCGAGATCGAAACAAACGCCACAGACACAAATGATTAATCGATTGTGGGTAGAGCAAATTATTGAGATAGATAATCGGTGAAAATTGGTAAAAAAAAAAAAAAAGAAAAAAGAAAAAAAGATCGTCAATCCTGCAATTTAAGCATTGCTTTATTTGCCTCGTACCATTTGTAGGGTAGTAATGTACTTCTTCCACCACAGATACCGTTGATGCAGACGGTGAGGTAGCAACGCCGCCAGAAGGTAATAAGTGTACATGATGATGTGCACGAAGCTATTAATAATTCCTGGAAATAAAAACGCACATCGAGCCAACATGTCGCGATTCGATCGCGGTAACGACGGAAATGTACAAACGACGCTATAAGAAAAAAAAAAAAAAAAAGAAATTGATTTCATTATATCATTATCTGTTCTGACATACCTACGAAGATACCGTGACCTCCGGGATAATACTTCGTAGCGCCCCATGATATCATTGGCATCACGGTATGATGGTACATATGAAGAAACGTGATTTGCTTCTCCTTCTTACGTAATACGAAGAACACCGTGTCAAGGAGCTCTGTGAGTTTCGCCAGAAAATAAACGTAAACGCCTCTTGCGACCTATAATGAGTAGCACATGAAGATATAATAGGCATTCCATCTCTCTCTATTTATCACGCTAGAAAAATTTAATTACGATATTTGTATTCGCACTGTCTCGAATGAATGAGAGTGTTTTATATTTAAACGGGGAAGGTGACGAGACAAGTAGCGTGTAATAATCAACTTATGAATGAAGTGGATTATAGTTGATTAATGATTTAGTAAAAAAAAAAAGCTGGTGATACACGTTTAGAATATTTACGTACTTTAAGAGCTATCGGTTTGTGTGAAAAGTCCACTGGCTCGCATGTCCAACTGTAATTATGAAACAATGTATAGTCGATGCCCTCCATAAATAGCCATGTGCTAAGAAGGATCTGCAAGAAATTATAAACGACTAGAATACGCTTTAGTTGGAATGGTTTCCGGTGTTCCATATTTTTCGGACCCCATGACAATACGAAATAGAGATAGCCGAACAAGAGACTAAGGCCGGGTACAGGCGACGATATGAGAAACCAGTTGTTGGTTCGAGGATCTGAAAAAAATATATGCATGATAAAGCAACTGTGAAATCAAATGTCTCTGATTTATATTTTAAATATAATTTTATTAATATATCTTTTCTATTTGTTATACTTATCTTTAGCTGTAATTAATTGAAAAAATTAACATAAATTCGATATCAATTTCAAATCATCGGGCATACAAAAATAAAAATCAGTCTATTTGTAAAGATTATTTTTTTATTACAATTTTTTATTATAAATTCTTTTTTCTTGATATTACCGAATAATTGATATGATTAGAAAACATTTAATTTTTAAAAGAGACTTTTTATTTGACATAGAGTTTATCGTTATTTTGAATCACATATGTCTGTCATTAATTGTATCAATATATTTTAATAATATAAAGTTAATAAGTGAAAGTTATATTACTCTCGGAAGTTGAAGAATGACAAAATAAGAGAAATCTTTAAGGTATTAATAATTACGTAATGTCAATTTTCGATCCAATTTTCGACATTTCATTCGAGGACGAGGAAGTGTATAAAATTGAAAAGATATGTATCGTTTCGTATCATTTTGTTAGCCATTTTAATCAGAACCATTTTCGAATGTAATCTTATATAACGGAAGCTTACCTGATAAATCACTGAACAGAAAATGCCAGTATCGCACTATGGAGTTGTTGTAGATGTTAGACATCCTGTCGATTGTTGGCGCGGTGACGTTCATTGAGAAGTTTCAACTGGAAACACCATTTTATGAATTCCTTTATTTTCGTGAATTAATAAAATTTTCTAGTTATAGAACTTGATAAACTTATTTAATTATATTCTTGCGCGTTCTCGCGCTCGAAACTTTGTACGTAAAGAAAGTATATTAATATGATTTATACGGCAATAACGTACGTTTAAAGAGTCCCATACACAACACATTTCGTTATCCGAGATAAACGCAAATAAACATGAGTAGAACGCATGTAACGCCGAGGATAGCTTAATGTCGCGTCATAGATACAAATTGACAAGTTTGATCATAAACCTTGCATATCTGTGGCGACTTTATTCGCAAATAAAACATCGGAAACTTGCGATTCGTCATAAAAAGAAATTCTTGCTTTTATATCGCCATTAAACTCGCGCGAGGCCCTAATTGGGTAGCGTGGCATTCCATTACGCAAAATGCGCGATTTACCGATTGCTGAAATCTGCATCCTTTCGACAAATCCGCGTATGAAACCGGTTCGCGCACGTCAGGAATGATCTGATGTGATCACAACGGTGAAAAAAGACGTCAGGGAAACGCGAGACAGGGAACTCGCTTATTTTTATTTTTACGGCTACCTAATGATAGCTCGCATTGCCACTTGCTCAATGGCAATGTTACATCGGTGAAAAAAAAAGACGTGTATGTAATCACGTATATTTAACATAATAGACACCGATCGTACCGCACTTTTTTTCATAGTATTAAGAACGATTGGCGGATTGATTTGATTATTAATGAATCAGTTCGTGTCAATCTTTTGCCATTTCCTTTATAAAGAAACTGTCCCTCTTGAACTTTATAAAGAGAGGCACAGAAAGTAATTTCAAAATACATTTTTACATTATCTGTCAATTAATCGATGATATGTCAACTAAAATGTTTTATGTCAACTTTTTTAAAAAGAAGTTCCTTAAAAAATATACAATTTAATTCGCTTACTCTTTTATTATTATAATTAGAAGTATATCATTTATACTTCATTTGTATCTTGTTCTAGCCATATCCAATCATCACAAATAAGTTCCCAATCGTTCATTATAGAAATTGTGTGAATGTCATGCCATCCTATACTATCGAAGTAGTTCACCGTGATATTTCCACGTTTACAAAATGTTTATTTAATAATGCTGTTTCCTCACGATTAAAATCGGATTTCCGTTGGTACTGACACACTTTCGTCCGGCATGCATTCGGTTCCTTCTGATTATTAGTACCATTATCCGCTTTGGATAACAGCGAACCGCAAGCACTGCGAACACATACGACTTTCCATAGCGCAGCGGAACCAAGTGGAAACGCTGCCGGTGCGAACGGCGGACGACCGACTGCACGCCAGACTTTTCACTGGAGAATGAGAGCGAAGGCTGAAAAAAAAAAAAAAAAGAAAAGAAACGACCGCTACGATTACGGTAGAGGTTCAACGATTAACTGGCAACACCTTGATTAAACATCCAATGTGCACGGACAATCTCCCCCTCCGTTAGAGAATATTATACCCTAGATGTCTGTTAAGTTTCAGGCAACGGGGAAAGATCGCTTCGAATTTTCTTTTCCTTAATTTATTCTTTTTTCTTAAACGATAGAACAAAACGGAAAATCAGCATTAGTGTGCGTACAATCATATATTAATATATTTATATAAAATATGTTAATAGTAATAAAAGTCTAGACGTTCCAACTTCTTTTTGAGTCATTATCAATAAATAATCTTTTTGGACTCAGTCCAGTCATTTGGAAAATATGTAAAGTATCTAAGAAATCGTATCGAAGAAACAACTACTTATAAACGGACAAATAAAAAATGTAGCATAAATCGTTTTATTAATTGTATAGTGCAAAAACAGTTATCTCATTTAAATTTTTTGCTGATTTATAAAATGTCTTTTTAAATGAACTTATTTCAAAATTTTGAAATTCTTTTAAATTAAAAATTTTTAAATTTTAAATTCTTTTATCAGAATTTTTCTTCTGCATTAAAAAGAAAGTTATTAAATATCACTATTATAATAAATATGCCACAATATAAGATAACTATAATTAAAATAATTGTGATTGTGATTAAAAATATATAAAAATAAAGATTTAATTAAATACTTAGATAACAATTTTTTTCTAATATTTTTAATATATGAAAGTTTGAATTTCTTTGAAGCAGAACTTTGGTATAATATATATATTTTTGCAACGTCTTTTCTTTTGATTGTAAAAAACATGAAATTGAATTACGAATATATTTCATCACATTTCAGCCTCTCAATCCACTCTCGTCGCATTCTCGATCTTAAGTATCGAGTTAAAACATACCTTCTTCATAATTGTATTTGCGTGTGCACGGTCTTTCACAATAGTATCTTCTTATTGTGTATTAACGCGCAGTTTTCATATAATCTTATAAACTACACGGCATCTTCTCGTGCGCTTTGAGCGTGGTAAGTTAACTATCGTAACGGACGTCCGAAGCATCTCTTTGCGTGTCATTCATCATGAAAATTTGTAATCGCAAGAAATAAACTTCAGAACGTAATTTATGATATAAATGGATTTTTAATCTAGATTAATCCAATTAAAATGTATCACTGTAGAGAAAAAGTAGATGCTAGATATATTATTGATTAACGTTTTTTATCCGCGATTTTAATGTGACTATCGCTCGCTCTTGTTGTTTAAAAGAAGAGAAGTCGAGAAGAAAGTCGAGAAGTACATTCAAAAACCATGGAATCGCAAAATTTCGTCTCGTTTCGGTTTCGTAAAACTGAACGTTTTACATCAAGTCATTCTATAATGACTCCCGGGAGATCAGGCGATGCAACATCGTTAAAGTTGTTACGTAACGCTTTTCATTTTAGGACGTCAGATAACCAGTTTTAATGCTATCATCATCGAACAGTCGTTTGATAATTTAGCCTTGCCGATTTAAACTTTTCCTCAGGTGTCACATTCGTTTAAATTAATGTTATACTCTCGTTTCTTTTCTTCCAATTCATAATGTATGATATTAAGCGCGAAATGATCCTCATAAATCTTCTCTCTTAAAATGTTGCGTTAAAATATAAAAAAGTAAAAATCATCGAATAATACATATGAGTAATTCTATATGATAAAATTAAAGCCACAAAGAACATTATTTCTGCAAGTATTATTACATTTGTATTGTTATAAATATCGTATTATAAATTTATGCATACTATATTATTTCTTCTTCTAATTTTTTTTTTTTTTTTTTTTTTTAAGTAGCAGATTAAATAAACACATTATTAGAATCAAATTATACTATTATAAATGTGATGAAGAAATTAATATAAAACTTAATTATACTTAATACGAACACAATCAATACAAAAAACACATTCCTTTTCTTTCGTTTTCTCAGTTTAATATTCTCAGTATATTGCAAATATTAAATTCTGTTCTTTCATGTCGAGTATACAAAACTATACATTTCTCTGTCGTGCAATTTAAGAGATAAAAATCTCGAACTGGTGGTTGATTTCACTTAACGTAATAACCATTTTCACATACACGAAAAGGCTACGTTGCCACTTTGCAATTTAATTTTAGACATCCCTCTATTATCGGTTTCTCACATTACCGTTGACGCATGAATTACCGATTCTCGTCAGGTTTTACATAATAAACCACTAACGCTATTCCTCTCCCTTTCCCTCCCCTCCCCTCCCCTCTTTCTCCCCTTTCTCGCCTCCCGCCTTTTGTCCTCCACGATCAACCGTGCGCTGAAACCAACAATTGCTTCAGGACCATGCAAATGATCGTCAATAAATTCACCTTACGAAATACGTTGTCGCGGCGATTTGTCCTTTTAACGGCAATTGCGACGTATCCATCCACTCGTTTTAGAGGTAAACGTATGGTGCGTATTGGTGTACGCGTGTCCGTCACACGTGTCCGCAACATCGCGTCGCGTGCGTCACACGCACGTTCCTCGATCGCCCATCAAGGGTCTGTAATGGTCCGACCGCAGTTTCACCTACTATTGCGACATGTATTTCCTTCGCTGTTTCACTTTTCTTGCGTATTGCTGCCACGCGTTCTGATTTATCCTTCTCTGCTTCTTCTTGGCGAACGGCACGAAATAGCGAGCGTCTTTCTTCCCACCGCGCTTTCTTTAATCATTAATTCTTAATGCACAATTTCGATAAATGAACGTTACATACACACACACATATATATATATATATATATATATATATATATATCCTGAAATTACATCATTACTTTAATCTTCTATCGCATATTACGTCCATGATGACAGGCAATATAGAGTTAGGACATCGTTTACTATGCGTCTTTTATGCAAGCTGTGGAATCCGTTTCGTGTCGGTCAAAGGATGAGTCAGAGAAATCATCTCTTATATCTTCATATATCAAGATATCTAAAGTATACATATTTATGTTATGTATGCCTTTATTTTAGTAAAATATATTTGAGAATAAACGTTTCCTTTTTCCCCGCTTTCGTTGAATGTTCTTAAACAACGTATAAATTCCTTCGGTATCTGATTTTGGATCTGTGCATAACATACAAGTGCATAAAAGTTCATAAAATAAAAATCAACATCTATAAAAATGTACAGGTAGACATTAGGTCGGTGCAGAATAAATTATACGAGCTGCAATATCAATGAGCAATTATGCGTCCATGCGGTCTTTTACTATTGGATCATGTTACAAACATTCATGGTCATTGACGACAGGTTGAACACGTATATACGAATGCATGTTTATATCTACATGTAAAATGATTAATTTACAATGCAACCTAAGTCGGCATCAATATTGCACTCTGTAATCCAAAAAGGAATTTTTAGCACTACCTTAAAAATATTTAACAAAAAAACTTTTTAATTTATCTTTTTGAAAACTAGAAAAGCCACTCGAGCCACTCTTGTTTCGAGGCAGAGTGAAAGTTATTAAAAATAATTACTAACTCAATAACAAAATAAATGTTAACATACATATTTTGTTCCATTTTTAATGTGTGTTCACCGGACTCTTTTACATTAATGCAATAATGCACGCGGTAATAAAACAAATGGCACGTGAAGTAATGTTGGCGCAAAATAATGAGGGAAAAGTGTTGACTAGAGAAATGAAAATTTCAATTTCGTTAAATCCAAATTTCTAATCGTCCTGCAGACGAGAAATGCACGCTAGAATTCGCGAATGTGTGTCACTAGGAGCTTACCGGCTCGACTCCTCTTCCTGTCCGGTGCGTTTCTATGCCACGTTGAGCTCCGGAGGGCTCGAATACCGGTTCGCCAAGTAAGTCATGCACCTTTCGCTCATAGAACGCGTTTGCTCTGTCTGCCGGGACGTGTATCGCGAGTTTACTGACCAGCGATGCACTCAGGGACGCTTTATGGAATTCACTTGCAACAGCAGGAAATCACGCAACATTTATCTCCCGACAATACTAACGAAAAAAAAAATGCACAAGAAGGAAAATGATCGTTTTGACATAGGTATTGCAGTTATTTTATTGTGTCTTTAGTTATTGTGTCGTGGTTATACATGGTACGTGGTTATTATCTCGTAGTTATATTTGCAAAAAAATCTCTCCGAGTTCAATAATAAAGTAGAAAAAGCTTGTATGGTTTTTGCATTTTGCATTATCATACTATTTATGTTACTGTGTGTGTGTGTGTGTGTGTGTGTGTGTGTGTGTGTGTGTGTGTGTGTGTGTGTGTGTGTTACGCTTGAGTAATTTACGAGTAATTCACGACGGCGAGCGCGAAAAAAATGCACCACCGTCCTTAGCTTAGTGCTTGGCTAAATTAAATGCACGCTTATTTTATCTTGATTTCTACTTAAAACACCAAACACTAATTATTTAATCATTCCGTGTAATTAAATTTAACTCGTATTTTCTAAGTCACACGCTAAGCGTCAAAAAGTCTTTCATCATGCAAAGACTATTAAATTTAAAATATTCAAATTATCTTAAAATTAATCACAGAATGAAAATCTATATCTTTCTCTCTCTCTCTCTCTCTCTCTCTCTTTCTTTTCATATCTAAATTCTACATGATTTTTCTGAAGAATTTTCCAAGCATCTAAGTGCATTTACTTTACGCAAGTTATTTCGACAGCGTCCCATTGTACCGCTTATTTTTAACGCTTATTTTATTACTAGCTCTCTCTCTCTCTCTCTCTCTCTCCCCCCCTCCCTCCCTCCCTGTGTACTAACGTCTTTCGATAGAGCTGCTCAAACGCGCGATTTCATCGTCACTGAGCAGCGAGTAATGGAAATGCGTACATAGGAGTATTGCGTTATCTTGTAATTTCACGGCCGTAAAGTCGGCCAACGTCAATTTTGCGAATACGCCTCGCACGTTGCAACAATTCCTTTCGAGGAAATTATTGAACTAAGATCGAAAAAAAATCATCAAGTGATTTATCGTTAATTGCATTTCCCACTGTGCAATATCATTCCTAGGGTTTATGAGACGCTTAAACGAAACGACATTTATTCTCACACTGTAATTCGCCTTTAATGATTAGTGAAAGAAACATACTAAAAAACATACATATCGAAAATTATTGAGAACTTCGGCATTGCAATCAAAGAAAAACTCGTTTCGAATAATTGCTGTTGTCGTACATGCAAAAGTCATCGGTCGGTGCCGACCCTATTTTCATGACAGCGCGATTACCAAATTATAGAGTCGTAATCTTTCGACCGCAGAGACAGTGACTAGAAAAGCGCAATAGTTCACACATTGCAGCATTTCATAGCAGAGGAAAGACATAACGAATGGCATGATGTATGATAAAAAAAAAAAGAAAAAATTTATGTCATAAAAATATGCCATAAAAATAATGAAATTACAAGTTTCGAGAATTTTATACAGCCAATGAAGTTGAAAAAAGAATGATGATTATTGATGATACAATTGTTCAAAACTGCTGAAAAAACTAACGTGATTTCTCAGAAACACACACACACACACACACACACACACACACACACACACACACCATTTCAGTTAATTTCATTAATTTCATTAATTTCAGAAAAAGAAATTAAGATTGTTCCTATAAATATAAAAAGTGAAATGAAGTTTAACTAATTCTCTGGAATGTAGATTCGAGATAAAATCTAATGATAAAATAATTTACACTTCAACTGATACAAACAATGTCAAATAGCAGTTTCTAGCAAATAGAAAAACGACGGAGAAATTAGTTGCACAACACTTGCCGTTGCATTCGCCATATTAGTCGTCTAGTTCGAAATGTTTACGCATTTTCCAGTAATGTTTGAATCTCAGATTCAACCAATCAAATAATTATTTTGTAAAAAAAAAAAAATAGAAAAAAATTTCTATAAAACATTAAGTATAGAAAAGGGTTATATTTTCTTTTAAATTTAAGAATTTATAAATTTAAAAATTTCTCGAAACATTATTTATGTATAAATTACAGATATATAAAAATAAAGTTTCAAAACTGAAATAAGAAAGTCTTATTCGAAAATCATACGTAATGGTGAAATAGCTATTTTGATTTTAACCCCGTTTAACCTCTGTACAAATATATTTGCACAATAATAGTATGAATTAAAATATTTTGCGTCGAAAAGACTTTTCAAATGCTTATTTATGTAGTTCTTTTCGACTATATTATTGTGCTTTGAATAAATAAATATTTGCGTAATGTTTAAAACTATTCACGGGTCAAGTGTAAACGTCATTATTTAAGTAAACATATTATGTATTATTTTACATCTAATTTACTTTTCTGCATGACTAAGTTTAGTTGAATTACGGATTGTATAATTATATTTATAAACTTTATAAGTATGTATGTAAGTGGATAAGATTATTTCAAATATTATTTATAATATAATAAAAGAAAATTTACAACTTTATTCATTATTGCGGTATAAAAAGAGCCGTGCATAAACAAACAGTAAGCATATTGCCTTTTAAATTCTCTTTAAAAATCTGACGACTTAAAGTATTTAAATAACATCCTGTCGTTCGCCAGTCATCGAGACATTTTATTTTTGACGTAACACATTTTTATTATTATTATTATTATTATTATTATTATTATTTTATTATAAAATATTTGGCACTGACTTTGACTCTCCTCAAGTTTCACAATTTCTACGTTTTAATTTACAGAACGGTTAAAACGGGCTACTGGATGTGCACCTTCACACGTGACAAATATATATAAAAGAGCTAATTTGGAATTCAAATATTCGAGCATGACGAGAATGCTTTGTTTTGCTACAACGCGTTTTACTCGCGCGACTCTGGTTTGTGTTCTCGCGGTATCAACCTTGCAACCGCGGGTAACTTTCAGGATCACTTATGCTGTCTTACTAGTCAAGTCGACCAACGTAACAACGTGTCATTGATTTCCTGCTACGCTTTCTTCCCGTTGGCCATTTCATCGTCGGTATATATATATATGCCACTATACGAAAGTTCACGTGCAATCGAGCAAATGGGTGTTCACGACATTTATGCATGCAATCGCGTGCGTGCGTGAGAGGAACACGAGCATCCGTCGTCTGCGTGTAGTACGGCTAGACGCACTTCTATCGAGTACCTCGTCGCTGACAATGAAACGAACCTGTGACCCCATAGATACAATCTGTGCGTTTATTTCAGAATTGCATTGTGCAATTTCTTCCGAGGAAGAATACGCATATTTGTATAAAATAATTCACTAGCTCGAAATTCAATAACATTTGATTATATATATTGAAACTCTTGTCGATCGTCTAGCTTAATCATATCAAAGGCGGGAAAATATATAATAAAAATATCTGCAAAATACGTTAAAAAATATAAATACTTTTAATAAAACGATATTTACGTGCAACAGAACGCTACATTTGTAAAAATATACTGAAGATTCTTCTTTTGTTTTAATCAATGAGTTTTAATCAATTAGATCTATATGGTTAAATGTTAAAATTTATGCTTGGAATATGAAAGTATAAAGCAACTTCCATCTTTATTATTAAAAATGAAAAATGACAAATGATAAATCTTTTCACTGAAAAAAAGGAACATATTTAATTATTAATTTTTTCATTGGTCGCATTGTTCATTATCTGTAATTCAATATAGAAAAAAATCATTTGTTTGCCTTGAATTCATAGGTGCAAAATTGTACGTGTGAGTAAAAATAGTACACTTATTTCTAAATTTAATATGCGTTTTCCGCGATGTATTTTCCGTTGTATCTCAGAGCATTGTACCACTTCGGCACAAATTCTTTATGAAAGTAAAAGCAACCGATTATGCATGCCAACTTCATGCACTAAGTAACAATTAGTACAAACATAAGTGTGAAATGTGAAATCATAGTTAAACTAACGAAGCGAAGTAGCTTGGACAGCAGAGGTCAACGATGACAAAAATAAGATAGAACGTATAATAAAAGGCGATTTGTCTTTTCAATTTTACTTTGATTAATTGATATATACATAATTTACACTATAAATACGCGCGATAAATCGGGGGGGAACTCTTTATGAAGGGAAAATAAAACAAGATTTTATTGCTTTCTTATCTTCTATCTGTGTTTGGAGTTAACTCAATCAGAAAGAAAAGAAAGTAAGAATTATGATCTGATACTTTGTTTTAATCACGCTACAAAGTGCGCGGAATAAGCGACGTAACAATAATTATCGATTTAAAAAACTAAGGTGCTCGCTCATAAGCTCTGAATTTACTGTATACTTTACTGTGTAATAATAATAAGCAGCAGATGAAAAAGGAAAATCTCAGCGATAGATCACGATAGTCCATTACATCAGTGATCATATCGGTGCGTGTTATTTCCGTTAGTTACGCGTATCCATCACCGCCAATCGCGCTTCTGATAAGCATGTAATTTATGCAAAAAACGTGTGAACGATATATCTTGCCATCGATAAAAGAATCAATTTATTCTTGAAAAAAAAAGAAAACGGTTGAATGACGATCTTGTGTAACAATAGCTTTTTCCTTTCAATTTATCTCGTTCTCGGAGAAGTCAGTTTGTAAGAGTGATACGTCCAATACGAGAACTGCGAGAATGTAGAGGCACTCGTGTAATGTTTTTTATGTCGTTTTTGATACTTTCACTAGCAGCTGCACAAAAAGATATTTACATTCTCCGTTACAAAAACGCTGTCTTCGAATAACTATGATGATATTGTTTTAGTTGGTTTTCCAATGAAGTTGAAGTTAGAACTATTAAGCTGATAATAAAACTATTAACACGCTTGCTACTTAGTCTATCTTTGCTGACTTTCCGTTTTACATAAATTGTATTAAATTAAGAAGAATACGAAATTAAATATGATAAAATGTTAATTATGTTATTTGTAATACAAATGACATTCTTTAATTATTTCACTACGTGTTGTGTTGATCTTTTCACTTTTATTAAATGACTCATAAATGCGGTCATTGCTTTAAAAATATAAATATTTACGCACATTAATAATCAATAATATTGATCAATGATGACTAGCTACGATTGAGGCAATAAACAGAAATTCGGTATCGATGACTGTCAATGAATATCAAATTTTATAAAAGATCATCTTTTGTTTTTGACAAATTTTTTTCTAATTTAATTCGTTTAATTTCAGTAAAATGGATTATTTTCTAATTGATATTCATACACTAAATTAATACTTAAACAAATTAATATAATAAAAGTACATGTGTGTGTGTGTGTGTGTGTGTGTGTGTGTGTGTGTGTGTTGCACGCGCGTGTATACAGAAAAAAACACGGAAAAAACAATTTTATTAAAACATATAAAAGTTTGGCCAGATACAAATATAAAAATAATTTCGTTGAGCTATCAAAATAATTATGTAGGACGCTCTAAAATTGATTACTTACAATATCAATAGTTTCTGCAGTATCAGCTTTATAACTAATTTAATAATATAACTATACTATTTATTTCAAGAGCAATAAATTTTTAGATATCAGCAAATTTTCCGCATATAAATCATGACATATGTGTGTGTGTGTGTGTGTGTGTGTGTGTGTGTGTGTGTGTATATATATATATATATATATACACTAAGAGAGAGAAGTTGCTACCTGGTAGTAAATTTCCTTCATTTTGTTTTTAGAAAGAAAGTTTAAAACAAACATTACACAAGCATCTTTATACTATCGTTGATAAACATTAATAAATCTTTTCTCCGAATATGTTAATTTACAGCTGCAAATACGAAATTTTTTGTCAATGCCTAAAGATTTTGCAGTGAGCGCGGCTAGAAGAAGTGAAATCATTATCGTAATCACGAAGCTCGTTAAATCTATATCAAATAAAATCGGGAAAACTATTTTCATTTCTCCTCTCTCTTAATGATGCGCAAGTAGCGGCGCTCGCGAAATTGCAGCGGGGAACCAAGAGTCTCTCTTTACGCGAAACGCGACACTTTCATTCAGGAAATAACTCCAAGTAGTAGTTAACGTCAGCAATGGCAAAAACTAACGCACCGATTTTACGGAATTCAAGTTAACAACACCGTTAAATTATTTTACACACCTCATAAAAAAGATGTGTTTATATTTTGCAAAAAAAAAAAGTGATGAATTTATGTTATGGCAAAGCTTACCTTTTGAATTTAATTTGCGAAATTCTAGTAATAGGACTCACTGTTTCATCCTAGGATAATCCTCGAAACGTTCATTCACGCGAAATCGCGCGATTTTCGCGCGAGTCTCGCTGGCTTTTTTCTCTTCCTTCTTGTAAAATCGCGACGCACAGAGAAATCGGGACGCGACACAACGCGATTTTTAAATTAGCAAAATTTAATTTTGGATTCGCGAGTAAAAAAGTTTCACGGAGGAAGGGAATTTCTCTTGATTTTAAAAAGAAAATTGAGACGTCACCGACTTCTACACTGGCCGATACTTGAGAGAGGCACGATTGCCGATCCTCCTACAAGACGACTTTCAATTTCACAGTGATCGATCTCACGTGATCCAATGTTGCCAAAGAACTGGACGTGGATCGTGATCGCGATCGTTTCGAATATACCCGGAGTTTACTTTCCACCTTGGGGATCGAACAAGTGCAAGAAGTGGGGTACTAAACATTAGAATAACGCTGTGGCAAATACGGCGTTGGTGGGGTGGCTCGAATGACTAAGGTAACCCCACCGTGTCTTTCACCGGTTCAAGTCTTTCTCTCCTCTCTCCTCCATGAACCAATGACAGCTGCCATTACGTCATTCGAGACTTGAGAAAATTATATAATACATCTCACATGGTCACCTCTTCCATCTTCGACGCACCCCTCTACATAGCACAGTTGCTTTTGCGCTACAACCCCCACCCTTCCATAGATAAAGTAGTGATTATGTCCTTCTATCTCTTTCTTCTTCTATCTTTTTTTAATCGAGAAACAAAATATTCTCATTTATGAAAGTCAGAAGATTTATATTATTAAATTATCTGGTATTATAAAGTTTTTAATTAGATTTTTTCGTGATTCAGTTAAAAATTTATTAATATCTCTAAAATTAATGTTAATTAGAAATATTTAATTATTTATCTGCCTGCGTGAAAAATTCTTTAGCCATAAAAGTCAAATTTTATTTTTGTTAGCTTTTACTCTTAAATAAGTGTCATAATTGTCAAGTGCAGTCAAACATGCTCTTGTGTCTTTTGAATTTTTTATGACAATTGTATATTATGTTAAAAAATATATAATTTCTTGATATTTTTATTTTTATTTTAGTGAGATATAATCTTACCTCCAAACAATACGAAGAATTCGGAAATTATTTAGATAAAAAATTATAAGTTTGTAAAATAAAACCGAAAGCTTGACTTTTTTACATTCCTGTCAAGAAATTTTCGAAATGCTGCCAAGTTTCATCAATCGGCACATCATAACATATTGCTACATCACGAAGTGCTATCATCTTATCATCGGACTCACGGAGATTGAAATGCAATATTAGATAATGTATTTAGATTAAATATCCTTATAATGCGATATCAAACTAAGGAAAGTGAAAAAAGCCATTTCCGGAATATAATACAACAGAAAATTTGCGGTTTGCATTTCTCTTAATCATAGCTAGCACATCCGAGAGAAAGATCTAATCATAGCCCTGCGTATGAGTATGCAACTATGTTGTGCCACTTAAGCTTGCATATGTGAACACAATTGAATAGTATAATTGCAACCGGTGATTTAATTTTTTTTTTATGAAAGTGATTAGCATTTACATATTGTCGCAGCATATAATTTTCTTTTTGTCCACTCTAAGATTTGTCAGATATTCGTTATCGACAACAAATAAGAAACACACGTATCTTTTGCTATAATAAAGATTAATTTGAAATTTTCTTAAAAATGCAATATTTAATCAAATTTTTATTTCAACTTATTTAATTGTAATTTTAATAAATTATTTAATTCATTGTTTCATTAATTTAATCAATACAACCGACCTGTATCTTTAATTATAATATTAATAATTACAGCATTAATTAATAATAACAATATAGAAAATTCATGTTGCTTAAATTATTGTTATCTGAGAATATTTGCAGAAAACTGTTGAATAATGCACAGTTTACAACTATAATAATAAAGTAGTACACAATAAAGAACATATTATCACGTTAGTGTTTATATATAAATAGATGCAGAGAGCTTTTAACTATTTCCGGGATAAATTAGCTTCAGAGATTGGAAAGTGGAAAGATTTCTATCATTAAGTTGTGCATATTGCATCTGTGATCTCTTTGATCTCAATTTACATTTATGATTCAGTGCGATTAACATGATATTCGTGATATTAACATGATATCGTTTATACTTTAGAAAAAACAAAATCTCAAAAATTTCACTTAAATTGTAAACAATAATTTAATTTATACTATTTAATAATATAATGTATTATAACTTAAATATAGCATAATATAATAATGTATTATATCTATTTTAAGGATTAATTATTGTACAGTAATATTGCATTTCAATGTTATATTATAAAAAAATATCAAAAGCTTTGCGAAATTATATTTTTCTTTTTCTGCCAAATTATCTCGAAAAAAATTTGAAAAGTTTGTTCTTATGAATTTCATGAAAAATAAGCATATCTGGTAATGCAAGTGTTTATAATTCTTGTGGATAAAAATAGCACACACAATAAAGTAAAAAATTACATGTAAGTACTTTACTTATTCAACGATCTGCAACCTTGATCGATTAAAAAGTTTCAGAGAACGATATTTTTTTCGCAATATTTTTAAATAAAAAAGAAATTTGCTGATTTTGAACTACACTTACGTTAAACATAGAAATAAAGAATAATTTCTCTAATAATCAATTACTAAATTGATACGTTGAAACGTTATATATGTAATCTGGTGAATGCTACCATGATTCGCTTATATTTTCCGAGAACAAGAATCCCCGCTGCAAGACCTTCAATGCGATACCGTCGCGCTGGAGAAAGAGTAGGATAAAGAATCAGGCGAGTGTGCTATTAAGGCCAGGAGAGAAATCGCGAGTGTATCGTAAAAGATCACATAAGAAAAGCACATAAGAAAAAAAAGAAAAGAAGTTACCGATTAAGCGACGGTCTCCAACGCCGGGAGAACAGATCCTCAAGGTCGTTTGCGCGCAGCATTGAGGATTATATCATCGCACCATTACACGATGTCGAGTCGTCATTCAATCCGCAATATGCTTTTGTAGCGACGGTCATCGGGAGGTAAACGATCTTCAGTAATAGATTTAATGATCCGCGACATAATCGCGCCGACTTCATTATCGAGAGCCGACTGTTACCAGCGAATTGGGTTAATAAACGGCCTGAACTTTGTCAGCAATTCACAGCGTTCGCGAGTTATAATTTTATTTAACCTGGAACAACAATGATTTATGTTATTAAATTTACATTATAGTGCGACACTAGTTTATAGATCTAATATTAGAAAGTGATCCTATCTATCATATTCGCGATGTCTCTTGAAAATATAATTGTCACAATGTATTTAGGAAATTTAGGAAATTCATCAAGTTTTGCAAATTACCAAATTTCTTGAACTTATATGTTAAACGTTTGTTAAACATTTGAAATAACCATCGAGATCGGATAGAAAATGATAAATATAATGAAAACAAATTAGCCAAGGAATAGTAAATTTGAGAAATGACTTTCGCGAAAAGTAATTATTTTTAAAACATGTAACCGATTTATAATTCTTGGAAAAAAAGATAATATCACGAATAAAGGGAGATGAAAAATAATTTCTGCTGAATGAAAAGAAGTCTGCAATTTATGATATAAGGAGAGCTATCACTTTCATCATGATGGTTAGGTTAATTAACTTTAGCAATTAAGCTCTGTTTATTAATCTTGAAAATAAAAAAAGGTCTCTTTAACATTGTAACACGCGCTGACTTTTTGAATTGAGCAATCGCATATTGGCACACTTGGCACACGTTGACTTGTTAGTAATATTTTAATTTTAAGAAATATGATATTAATGGTATGTGCCATCAATGGAAATTAAGCACCGAAAAATTTCGCATACACCCATGAAAATGAAAACACCGGAAATTATCAATACTGTTAAATCAGCATAATCAACATTGGCTGATACCTAAGTATCGGACAACGCACAACGTTACGTACGGTTATTTGTTTAACAAGCAAATTTTTACCGTACCATCTTAAATTACATCAATAATGATATATTAGAGCTATCGATACAAAACACTTCTTTCCTGCAATATTAATATAGCTAAGAAAGATAATGACCCAGTTGATCTATTTTTAAATTTCTATGCGTAACGTAAAAATCATACATATGTCTCTCTTTGATAAAATCATAACTAAATCATAACTAAAAAGCATAAATTGATAATTAAAAGGAAGTTTGTTATGCGAAAAATATATGAAATACTTTACTTCTTTTCTTTGTATAAAAATAAATCGCTTAATTCTTATACATCTATAAATACATCTATAAATTCTTAATCTTAATTTTTTATCTTTTTATATTAAAATAAACTAATAGTACTCACTTTACGGTAATTTCAAATATTTTTCTCAAAAAATTTAGGACAGAAAATATTTTACATTTTATATAGCACTTTCTTTTGCCTTGTAAAATGTAATAAATTTTATTACATCAAAAAATGCAAAATTTCGAACAAAATTTAAAAAGAAGCAAAACGATTCTGAAAATAAAATTTTACTTATTAAATTCGCGTACATATAAAATAAATCTAGTTAATCATATATAAATCGATATGTAATTAAGTTCTAATTTTTTATAAATTATAACATCGATGTCGTAAAATGTCATATGAAACAAGTAGTGCTTTCTATAGAGAGGAAGTCATGCGCGACGTTGGATTTTAAACTCATTTTCGTCTGTTCGACATTATCCATGAAAGGCGAATACATGATAAATGTCTTTCGTGTTTGTACAGCAATTGAGCATTCTGCATTAATTCAAGATCGGCTGCTTAGTCATCATGTTTCGATTCTACAATAAATTGCGAAATCGGTCGTGTCTAATTGAGAAATGCAGAGTGTGTCTGCGTGAAAACTCGCAAAATTGCACGCTTGCAAACGAGTTCACGAAGCAATACCGCGATTTTACTTTTACCGCACTCTTTTACGCTCTTTTACGCCAGCCAAGCGACGAATGCGGGTCAGCCAGCGAAGACGAGAAGCTATTCGATAAAATCGGTTCGTTTTTGCGAGTTATATAGTTATACCTAATTATAAAATGTTAATGACAATGTCGGACAATGTGCCTCTTTTTTTTAACCAAAAGCCTAAAGGTCATTTCGAAACTCTTGCATCATCACAATATTCTGCAGTGACTTGTTCGGCAAATTATGGGGATATGGTAATAAATACGTAAGGAATGTGTTTTTGTAAATTATAACACATAATCGGAGATTTAACAATTTCAATGATAACAATTTATGTAAATATAAATTACATGATTTTTATCGTTACACAAGCGTGCGCGATTAGGTGATGATTAGGAAAATTTCAAATATTTTACAAAGAATTTGTTTCTTCTTTCCTCAACTATAGAAGAAAAATATATTTATATCTTTACGCAGTTTTTATACGATACATATGTAAATATGTAATATTCATTAATTATTTTTCGAATTAAAAATGCGAGAGAATGAAAAGTAAATTTACACCGTCTACGGTAAGTGGGTCAAAGACGTTAAAAACCAGTATGGTACAACATAAAAATACAAAAGGTCTAAATAATGTTTATTGTCTAAATAATTCTCAATATGTCACTCAACTATGAAGATAATGATAAATATATAAATATATTTCCCTTTTTTCTTCTCATTTTCTTTTCTTCGTCTCGATTAATCAATGACACATTAAAATTATTATACCGGGACTTTCGATTAATCTACATCAATATGTCTTAACAGTATTAAGATTTATATTATTAATTAATTTAAGCTATAATTTAGTCTTAGAATAAAATGAATTTATAAATGCCATTACAGTTCAGATTCGCATATCTTCCCCTATACCTATTCGCGTACCTCCCTCTACGTACAAAATTTTCCCTTACAGGAAACATAAAAGATGAAGAAATCGGGAGGGCGTGACAAAGAATCTTATTACGAGAGATAAATTAAACGCATAATTGACGAGTACCGATTACGATCGTCCGATGTGACGTCGATTGCGACGTCTTTGAACGATCAGCCACCGTAAACAAGCCGCGAACGAGGACGTCGGGAAATCAAGGGGTAGGGACACAATCGACATCGGATTCTGATGATCGCCTGGTTCTTGGATCGACGATCAGATTGGCCAAGATCGCCGCTTACCGATCGCAGAAAATCCCACCGTCATCGGTTGTTCAAGCAAGTCGAGCATGTGCGAGCAAGTGTGCGAGTGAGCGAACGAACGAATGAGGCGGATAAATGTCTGGCTTTCTCTGCATACTCGCCTTCGGTATTTGAACGAGTGTTGCAATTTCGTTGTTGTCGTCGTCGTCGTGTTGTCGTCATTTATGTAGAATCGGCTGGAAAAAGCGCGGCGCTAGTTACGCTTTAACTCTTTATAATAAGAAGGTAGACAAGTAGATAGAGAGAGAAAGAGAGACAAATTTGATACAAGGGCTACAGTTTCAGCCGAATAAAAATATATTTGTTTGTTAATTTATTATTAATATAATAATTTTAGTTTTAATATAAAATGTAATAAGTGTTTTCTTCTTCTTTTTTATTATTAATAATATGCGTCTGTGATTGGTTAATTACATTGATTAAAATTACTAGAAAAACTCGGAAATAAAATAAGAATGTATTATGAATGTATTAAAATGCAGTATATAAAAAATTATGCAAACGTTTACACTTAAAAAATAGTACTATATAGATTAATATCAAAAGACTAAAGAAATTATTTTCATGCAATATTTCATTGTTAAAAATTTTTACAGAAATCGAGGTAAGCCTAAAAAACAAATGTCTGCCTAAAAAAAACAACCTAACGAAATGTGACTTATTTTAAAAACTAGGTCGAACCATTAGCATTTTAATCATTTACCAGATCATAAAGAAGAAAAAATAAATGCATCTTAACTATAATAAATTAACACACAAAACTCTATTGCGGAATATTATTAATTCATGAATTAACGTAAACAAAGAAAGCGTTACGACAACAGCAACTTTGAATGCATAATATCCTACTGAATATGGATCATGCCTACAAACGTATTCAAAATAGTACGGATAATTGGATCAACTAACATTACATTTAAAATTTTTGCAAGCTACAGAATATTTTATATATATATTTATATATAAAAATATGATTTATATATATATATATATATATATATATATATAAATATATATATATATATATAAAAATCATATTTTTATATATATATATATATATAAATAGAAGTATATATAAAATAAATAAATAAAAATATATTTATTTATTTATTTATTTATTTCATATTTCATATTATATACAAGTTCAATTTCTCGCTTACATGCAACAGTATATAACGATAATTGCTTCGACCATTATTCACTAAACGATTTGGACTTTTCACTTAAGATTATGTCGTTAGAGTAGTTTAACCTGAGTGTATTTTGCGATAAACACATCTACAAAAAGTAAGTATCCAAGTAAAGTATCCATCGCGTTATTTAATAATATTATTGCTTATAATTCTGCAAACGAATTTTCACTCATAAATGATTAACAACTTGTTTCGTAGAGATGCTCTGTTTTACAATGACATCAACAGTCCAATAAAGTTTTCCTTTTATTGAAACCTCGCAATCGTACAAGCGATTATAATCAGTTCTGTTCTATTCGGCATCGCCTAATTAATTTGATTTCACGACGTCGTAAACACACGTCTAGCACTATTGCTGCAACTGGAAAGGTCCTCGGTGGATTTCACATTGAGTAGGTTTACCTCAGTAAATAAATGAAAATGTCAAAAAGTCACGGTTTATACTTACACGCGACAAGCTTATCTCATGCGATTTATGAGAATCGCATAGAATCATAAAGGTGCGACGATACGTATCACGTGTCCAACGAAGAAATACCTTCGTTTTTGCGTTGCGCACTATCGAAACGAAACGCCTCCGTGAACAATATATCATTCATATGAATATTTATCGATCGTATGTCACATTTTCCGCGGTTGCACTGTGTTAACAAAATGCAACTAGATGCAGTGAGATACTATTAGTGATCTTATTGCATTACTGGTTGCATTGCACTGGTATTAAACCGATGTAATTGTAAAATTTCTGAAAATTTCCAATATCATTCAATTTACTAGATCAGTGTTCTTTAATTTTCAAACAAAAATAATATATTCGTGTATCATATATATATATATATATATATATATATATATATATATATATATAAAATTCTCTTTTCCGTGTAAAATAAAATTAATAAATGTGTTAATTGTATTGCATATGTAACAACATATGCATAACACGCGCACGATCAATAATTTATGAGCTATTAAATTCGTGAACTTAAACTTTGTACATAAGATAAATTAAAGAGAAATGCAAATGTTTCTATAAAATTTGTTTAAAAAATTATGCAAGATGTCTGATTCCTAATAATACACTCGCTTGTGTGCAGATAAAGCAGATAAATTAACTCGAGCAATAAAGTCCTCCATCTTGCGATTTTTACAATTAATTATGATGAATATTATATTAACTAAATTGGTCTATTCCAACGCAATTTAATACATAGAACGGTATTTTGTACCTGTGTGTGAAAATTACAAAAAATAATTACTCGTTCTTGTATTCAAAAAACTTATTTTTTTATTGAGCTGTATATAATATTAGTCCTCCATTTTGCGATTTTTACAATTAGTTATCAGTTATTAGTTATTAAAAATTTCCGAATAAGCGCATATCTGCACGGCAAATAATAAATACGTAACGATATGTGACCGTCTAATGTTACTATAAGCAGATGTTTTGTAGATTTCATGTCTAAATATCTCGTCGCGCGTTTGCATTGGCCGATGGGCCAGACAAATACGCGTTTTTTTGACATGATTTTTAATAATTAATAATTCGTTATTAATTGCAAAAATCCCAATGTGATGAAGTTTTCTATTCAGTTTGACTTTCTGTATCTACACACAAGCGATGTACCGGATTAGGGATTAGACACTGTGTATATTTTAAGTTACAAAAATTATATATTTAAGATACATGAATTATATATTTAAGTAATTACTGGGATGTTTGCCGGTTATTAGTTTCACCACTTTATTGATACAATTTACTTTATTAATATAAATTTGCAAATTTTACAATCTCTTAAAATGTTGATATAATTAGAAAAACCAAATCCTAAGAAAATTATATTTTTTATTATTTTGCTAGAAATGACAAATTTTTTTTTTCAAAAGGTTATCAAAAGAAAAGATCTGTGTTTTAATATTGTTTTATGGTTTTATGGTTTTATGGTATTACTTTAATTTTATATTATTAAGAAAATGTTCCGTTTTTAGATAATAAAATTTTTAAAATTGAGACATAAAATATTAAAGATTAAAGATCAAGAGATTTCAAAATTTATAAAATTTAATTCAATGTCAAAAATAATAAAATCAATATAGCGGTCATATAACATCAGCAATATTTATACAAAATATATAATTTATGTTCTGTAAAAAGTACTATTATATAGTTCGATAAAAAATTAATTTCTTTGAGCATAAAAACGATGATTGTTTCTCGTTGTTTTTAGATGCTGAATACAAATTGCTTCATCACAATTTAATAAATGGGATCGTATTTATCACTTGAAAATTACAAAAAATGATTTTCTCGATATAAATATAATTAAAAAAAATAGCAAATGAAATCCGCGCAATAAGAAGTGCGCTAATATACTTTTAGACATTTTTTAATATTGTATAAAAATTTATGCCAAACATTTTGGCTCCAATTCCAATTGTCATCTTCAGTGACAAATATGATAATAATATGAAAAGCCCTCTTGATTTCAGTGCGGACCAGTATGTTAATAAATAATCAGAATGTTGCTCATTTCAGTTATAAGATCGGATATAAATCAATCTTTAATAATCTTAATGTACAAATGATATATATAAGTATTTTATAAGTTAATTAAAAAATATTAATTAAAAATCAGATTATTTATCAAATAAGGTCAAGGATGCAAAAGTGTGAAAAAAATATCATAGATAAAATACATTGTATACATCATGTCGAATAAAAATCGTTAGATAAAAGTTGAGAGTAAGTCAAAAGTTAATTTGTAAAATATAAATGTAAAACAATGGTTCCTATTTGAATCAAAGTTAATCGCAATAAATTTCACAGAAGTATAAACAAGTATAAACAAAAACAGGAATGTTTAGAATTTGCCCAAAAACAGAAACAAAAGTACATTATCGCACTTCTTACATTTCTCAATTGCATTTTTTTAATTATAATTATTATTAATTATTATTAAAATTTTATTTTTTAAATAGTAATAAATAAAGGAATTTTAAAAAAAGTCTATAATTTTTTCATTCTTACCTATCTTATAGGAAAGTCCAAGTTATGTATGTAATTCTTTTAGATTCTGAGAAATTGCGAATATACATAAATAAATAAAAGAAACTGAAAGGCAAAAGGGGATTGAAATTAATGCGTCTTTTCGTTTTTTTGGATATGTTTAAGCAATAATGTAAGCACAGAAAAAATGAATATCGATTAAGAAATTGTACTCTGAGAATAGATACATGTGTCACGCTCTCATAAGCATATAATCCCACGATTAGGATAATCGGGGACACATTTTTGCAATCATATCATTTTGCAATTGCGTTATTGCTTATTCGTACGGGCATTGATTAAAATTTATGTGTTTGCCTGTATGAGAATCAGAAAAATATTGTAATGTCCGCGCTAGATTGAACAGTCAACGAAAAGCAGTCGCGATTCTCGGAACGAGCCGTTGCTATTGCTATCTTGCTAAATTCTTGCTAAATTCTTACTAAATTCTTTCGATTTCCAAAGAAGATCAAGTCAAGTGTAATTTAAAAGTGTGTTTTGATTTGTACATTCTTGTTTTTATTCCAAACATTTTTATGTAATTATTAAAATAATTGTCTAAAGTGAAGTCTTTTTATTTCTGTTTTATTTCTGTTGGAGTATGAAAACGAGATCGAATTACGGAGGTAACAATATAATTATTAATGAACCGCACTGTGCAACCGCTCTGCAAGATGTCCCAGATTTTTGTGATTAATCTATATACTTTTATTTTCTGCACAACGTTAAATTACTAATTCTTTTCTAGATCCAGAATATTTTAAATCATTATTTTTTTTAATCAATTTATTCAGTAATTTTCTCAATCTCAATATTAAATATTATATGATTAAGCTACAAGTCTGTTAAAGTCGAATTAAATAATAAATATTATTCATAATCCTTAGTACTGTATATAAAGCTCTGTATATTTAATAGCACATAAATATTTGTATATATATAATATAAATAATTTATATTATATATATGATATAAATAATATGATTTATAATTGCATTTCTATTTTATAAAAAAAGGAATCATATATATAAATAACTTATAAAGAAGATTGAATGCGATCAGAAACTTCAGTTAAACCAGCATACATAACATAAATAATGGTTGCAGTGCAACAGGCGCATAATTTACCAAGCAAACCTATAAAATAGTAACTGATATAAAATTAGCAACTGATTTATAGATTTGAATACCAATTGTTTGATTCTTTTTATTAAAAGATAGAAGAAAAGATCTCTGTTGTATATATTACAACATATTTACCTATCACGTAATTAATATTATCTATTAATGTTTTGAATTGATTTTCTCTTTCTTAAGAAAAATGTAACATTAAAATAAAACTATTATAATAAATATATACGAAAAAATTATAACGTATTAAAATTATGACACAGTAGCTTTAAATTTATTTCTAAGAAGATTTATTTCTAAAGAATTTCAAGAAATATTTCTGGTAAACTAGATCTGTCATTTGTAAAAAAGATAAAATTAAGTTATGCTTTAAAATATTGACAATAAATCAAAATCAATTTCTCTTATTGACAAGACACGAATTCTAATTTGATTATTACAATTTTTATATTTGATGAATTATGTATATTAAGTAGTAATATTGAACATTGAGACTAATGTCAAGTCCAAGAACGTCAGCAGAATCATTTACTTGAATATATTTCTTAGACATAGACATGATAATAATCGCTAGAAGGAAATATGCATAAATTACGTTAATAAGCAGCGACTTCTTTCCTCTATATAAATTACCGACTATAAATATGTCACGCAGTATATAATATAGTTCTTTTATCGATAATAAAGATTTAATATTAATCTTCACAATGGTGCGAATTAGCGCCATGGAAATTTTCAACTTGCTGGCAGTTACACGTAAACAGTTGCCGACTTATCTGCACTACGTTAAAAATATGTAACTCTTCGGATATCAGATCAAACGCACAGAGCTTTAAATCCGTTCAGTTGGGCTGCGTTTCGAAGTAACACCCGAGCGCACTCAAGTATCATTTTATTCTGGTTTATTCGATGAAACCCATGGATAAAATGATTTAGTGTTTCCGAACTCAGTCCTGCCCAAGTTAGTGGGTTACAAAAATCATTGCGGTGCGAATCAGCACCTGTATACCAATAGTACGTGCTAAGTCGTACTAAATAATGTCTACTTTCCGCTATTCGCGGACGCTGCTTTTATTTAACGTAAATATTCTTTTATATACTAATTGTTATTTATTTTAATTATTTTGAAATTAACACTATTTTTACAAAAACGTAATTTTTTACATGAGTTGTATGAGAAAAAAAAATTGAATAAAATGTAAAGTGGCATACTACGAAAAATAGAATAGTAGAAAAAATTAATCAATACAAAACGCTTATTATAAAAGAATGAAAATTAAAACTTGCAATAAATTTTATAGAATGGTTGAAGGAGGGCGACAACACTACAATTTACTTAGTATTAAAAATGTTTGCATTATGTAATAAATGTGAACGTTTTCTAGATTAAGTTATAATATTGTAATATCTTCCTTTTTTAATAAGAATATTGTAATAGTAATAAAATATTTGTATATAATTTAATTCCATTTTTTCTCTGTCTAATTTCCGAAAACGAATGGTATTTTTTAATATATTAATTTATTAATATTTAGTATTTTTAATATATTAATTATATGAATTAATTATGTGAATATTTATTAATAATTCACTTTATAAATTTGCAAGATTTGTTACTAAAATATCTTATTTTCATTGAAACTATTTTTAAAAGAAAGATTCAAATTAAATAGAAAATACTCTTCTAGCTACGTGAAAAAATATTTTGTTTTCTATTTCAACAACAATAATTCTTCATTAACATATTTCAAGTGAGATACCATTTAAAAGTTAAAGCAATGTTTCTTATTATATAATATTGGTATATATGACAATAATTGAATTTATATTTAAAAGTTTTTATCGTATTATCAAAGTATTTTATCGTATTTTCAAAGAACAAATCATCAAAATTAAACTCGAGACAATTATTCAAAGAATTTTTTCATATTACTGTATTTCTTTGAACTGATATAAAACAAGGTGACATAGCATTTCATATAAATGAATGCAGGGTCAATGGATTTTCCTCAGAATAATGATAGGATAATAATCTTAATTCTCTTCTATCAGATTTTTCTACTTCCATAAACTGTTTATAAATTCCCGCATTGTTCTGACGCAAAAGATATATTTTGCTCGTAATTATTGTTTTGTACAAGTTTGATTTTACTTTAACTTATTAATAAAGTCCTACTATTTCGCACTACCGTAATCATAAGATTATTTTAATATTTGACATTTATTAATAATATTATTAAATAACAATTAAATATGTGTAAATTTAAAACGAAATAAAATATAATATATATTATGAAATGAAATTTATATTACGTATTTCATGTAAATTATTGAAATTTTATGAAGAAAATTTATATTTAAATTATTTAACTTCTCTCTTTAAGAAATCTAAGAAAATAATACATTAATTTAATTTAAATAAATATATTAAAATATTTATAAATATAAATTAAAAATGAAATTATATATGCAGAGAAGAAGAAAAATTAATAAGTAAATTCAAACTCTTCATCGAGAACTTTATGTTATATAATTTTTATTCAAGCTACAAGGAATTCAAGTGACTTTGGAGGAATTAGCTCATGAATAAATTAATCGCTGTATCCTGTATCTGATTCTGAAGAAAACATTGTAGAATACCTAAAATAAATTGTAACTTCGAATCAAGATAACACATTGCATAATCGTAGAATAACTTTAAATAATTAATGTCTTAAAAGTCATAAAACTTTCTAGAGAAGATAATGAATTTAACATACATTAAGAATACGTAAGTTTTTGTTAACATTGTTGAATTTCATTAATAGTGAATATATCTCATATGCTAAAATACGGAAATGCCTTTAATAAAAATATAAAACAGATTTTACTCACGTAAACATTAATCATTAGACTAATTTATCCCTCGATATATAAATTTTTGTACCTTATGCAACTTATATGATATTACAAATTATATGATATTATAAATTTAATACACAATCTTGATTAAATCATTATCTTTTTAACTTGCTTAAAATAATTAATCAAAATAAATAAAATTTTTAAAAGAAATAAAAACAGCGCCAAGTACATATGTCTGTTAAAAACATTTTCATAACATTCATAACAATTATGTGAAAACTAACGATTATATTCTTTATTCCAAAAGAATCCTAAATACCTTATTCAGAAAATTGCTGTTAAAAAATATAACATTATTATCAATATATTAAAGAGTGTATTAGAATAATATGTTACAATCTTATTTTGATATTAAGTATTCGCAAATAATCGCATGTAAATAGATGAGCCAGTCTTATGCTTACATGTAATTTAATACAAAATACTATCGAGCCTCTTGATTATGTGCAAAGAACAATGTATCACACAAAATAATATTCTATTAATACTTTTGCCTTATAATTTAAATAAAATCTACTATATTAGAGTATTAGGTCATACTTTCTGATTAATATAAAACTTTATACTAAACTAGGAAATTGATTGTTAATTATTATTTATTATTACAAGCAACAAATGTCGCAAATGATGCTTTAACAGCATCGTACAATAATTTTACTAAATACCAAATACTTTTACATTTTTACAGGACATTATTTTTCAATATCTTACATGTAAATTAGCTTTAAAAAAATTATTAAAAAAGAGAATAAATTTCGCATAAATAAAAGAATTAAACTAATGTAACTATTATATTAAAGTAAACTATATTGCTATTTACCGTTTTTTTTAATTCTTTACGTCACAAAATGACAATGCATATTAATTTATTTTTTGCACGGTGGTTAATTGATTTATTGTGCTATACTTTTTTGCGATATTATTGTTCGAAGAAAACAGAATAATGTGAAATGTAATTATTTCCTCTTATTTATCAATCAAGAATAATGTATTCAAAAGAATGGAAGCACTTTAACAGCATTAAATATTCATGACTTTTATATACAGCGGCAACTGTACAAGCTGTACGGAAAAAACATTTTCCTGAAATATCTAAAAATTTGGACAGAAACAAATCTCAAAATTTTGTCCATCAAAATAATTATATAGAATGCTTATGTACGATAATAACACTGCAAAGATATTTAATATTTTAACACATGCAAATATTTAAACATTTTACATAATTATTTTCATGATCCAATAAAATTATTTTCTGGTCAAATTTTAGATAGACTTTAATAAATTATTTTTTCTGTATTTTAATTGTAAATTAAAGTAATGTAATTAAAGTTAATCGTATCAATTCTTCTTAATCTTCTTTTCTTCTCTTGCACTGAAATCATTGAATCAATATTAATCAACTCATATATTATAGATAACAAAAGAAAAAAAGATATTTAGCTAAGACATTTGAGAAATATCGAAAACAAAAAAATCAAAAACTTTATGTACAGAAAATATAAATTAAGAGATGTTCTTTAAAAATTTTCTGAATTTTAAGATCATAGAATATATAATTTTATAGCAAGGTTAGATAAACTCAAACAAAACAGAACGAAACTATTCAATATGTAATTTTCTTTCGCTTACATAACTTACATAATTATTAACGATGAATTATTGTGTAATAGAAAAAAGAGAAAAGTTATTTTATGAAATAAAGAACAAAAATGTTTAATTTATAAATTTATTAATACATATGGACATTAGTGTAACAATTGCAAGATGCAGAATATTATTATATAATTATTATTATTCTATTTAAAAATTTTTTAAATTACTTTCTTAAAACATCTTCTTGTTAGGTATGTAAGATAACAAGTATATATATATAAATGTTTGCAACTGCTATCTAAACAAAACGATGTTATACTAATTAAATTAACGTGAATAATTTATCATTCATATATTTGTTAAAAACAATTAGAGTTTTAATTAAATCAAAGTAAAATTATCACCGTTATACAATTTCAATATACTCTTTTTTTCATCTAGAGAGAAATCTTTAACAAAGAACTTTAGTTTTATTATAAAAACCTGAATAGAAAAATACAAATCTTTCGCGATAGTCTAATATAAAGCAAACTTTTCTGCATTACTTAAAGTTTATAAAAAATTCACGGACTTATATACTCCTTTGCAAAACTTTTGCGTTTTATAAAAACAACAATCCATAATATAAATAATAATCAAAATATTGATATTATTCGTCAGACGATTCAAATTTATATGATATTTCATTTCGATTAGGTAAGTTGGTAACGTTGAAATGCCAGAAATTGTGTCAGCTGCTCTAACGATTGTTTAGCTTGAATCGCATATTGTGTATTGTATCGCGCATTGTGCTGACAAATAATGTTTATTACTTACGTTACATAGTGCGCGGATTATCCTCTTACAATATCAACATTTAACATGCTAAGCCTCCACATTGATCGATTCCCAACAGGTTCCTGGCTGCTTAAGTTCTTCGCAAGATTCCCTGCGACCGTGTCTGACACACATCTGGCTATCCACTGACAAACAGATTTTCATACAGTACGTTGCCCGAACAGTGGTCGTCCTTGCCCGATATTGAGAATATTTTAGATTATTCGTACATTACATAATTTTAGTTTCACTAAAATGCACACTAAAAATGCATTAAACTTATTTTTAAATGTACTCTCTTCTTTCCTTTTGTATTAAACAGTTAATTGTAATAATAAAATATATCACTATCATTTAAATAATATTAAACAAATATCAAACTTTTAATTAATAACTTTTATTTAATTTTATATTGTAAAAAGGATAATTGACGAGAGAAATTTTTTGAAAATCTATTTAGAGGATATAAATTTTATATGTATAAGCACGAACGTTTTGTAAAAGATTATAATCAGAAAAGAAACTTAAACGATGCTACAGATAATGAAAAATTGATCAATAATACAATTTCTTAAGTATTGTGTATGCGCTAGTAATAATTTCTTTAAATATTTGATATTGAAATCGCTCCTTGTTTAATTTGCACTAACTTCTTGATCATTCGGTCGATGTAAGATTACATCAAATTACTTAATTGCGTATAATAAATGAGAAATAAAGAATGTATTATGTAATATTAAGTAATAATGTAGTTAAAAACAAAATGAATGACTGGTATTTTAGAAATTTCAGTTTTGATGTAACATTATTAAGAAAGTTGATTCGCATTGCCAAATTAAAAAGTTTATGAAATATTTATTAATTTTGCACTGTCTAAAATCATTGATATTTGTATAAGCATGTTATAATTATTTTCTTTTTAACTTACTGCATTTTTAATTGAAAAGCAAACTTATTATATTATTATAATAAATATTTTGCCGTTTATACCATAAGAATGTAGAAGACTGAGAAGTAATAAACAAGTTTTTTTCTATTTTTACATGTATTGTAATATCGACTTCTTTTAAACGATCAGAGCGATGGTCAAACAATGAATTCAGATTAATGACATTTGATTTTGTATTTCCTTAACGACATTTAACGTCAATACAGACAAAATCTAAACTTAAGCAAAGCAAGAATCTAAAATATAATGCATCTAAAAGATGTTCAAGAAACCAAAATATATCTTAGACATTTTCACAAAATCTTTCAAACTTTTATAATATTTGAAAAGGAATTTACAAAGCTTTGAACAATTGACAGTTATTTATAAAAAAATCTATATTTATGAAATATATATATATATTTTATTTATCTATGTTGCATTATATACCAAGAAAAATGAATAAAAATTAATTTTAAATATAAAATTAAAATAAATTTTTAATATTATATTTGAGTTTACGTAAAATTATTAAATTATTCAGTGTGTTGTATAAAGCACGTTAAAACAAAATTAATCAGTTTTGGATAAACATATTCATAAATTACGTCAACTGAGTCGTCATTATCAATTATATTTTTTTTTTTAATTATATGAGTTGTCTTCTTACAACATTGACGGTCAAGAGTAAATGTGTTTTACGTCATTTACGAATTTTGATGAATCAGTTTTTAAAAAGACCAGATGAACAAATGGACAGATTCATAAGCCAAAGTCCAAGGACCAATAGTTAATTTTGCATTACATATGATGATACGATGAAAAATAAAAAGGACATTTCTTGACCTCGGTTTTGAAATGCATGTTAGGCAAGCATCCGTTTTTTGGTACTTTATACCTCTTAATATGAAGAAGGACAAAGTAGTGAAGCCCGTCCATCAAAATTAAATTTGGCATTGATTACTTCACCCTACCAAATATGATTTATAATGTTGACGTATCTTAAGAATAATAGAGAAGGGGAAGAGGGAAGAGAGGGTCCAAGATATCTTAAAATTACTAGACAGTGACGTGTAATTCCTTTAATTAGGTAAGTGTGCAGCACACAATTCGCATGCTGAATATTTATTTTTAATTGTTAATTGACAAATCTTTTCCAATTTTCCATGTTTCGATGCGAATTTCTTGTCTCTCTTAACTACATTTTACAAGAAATCACGCGTTATTTTATCGTTATAGATAGAAGATAATGTTTTTTAAATATTTATTAATGCAAATCATTCTTCTTAAGTAGACAAAAAATTATACGTAAAAGCATAACAAAGAATGTAATCAGAATCAGTATAAGAATCAGTATAAGAAACGAGAAAAGCGTATCTTTGAGAAAAAACTTACAATAATCTTTGCAATGTAACAAGTGGGTATTGTACATTATGCAAGCCTTAGGCATAAAAGGCAGAATATTATCTACCGATATGCGGTCTCTTTCCATCATCTTTAATGATCGGTATTTCCATTAAGCGTCAATATTATTGCATTGTTTATCATTAAGTGCAAAATATTAATATTTTATACTATTTTTTTTGCTTTTACGATTATTCTTTATGTTCTTATTTTTCTAATAATTAAATAGATTTCTTGTTGCGTTAACAATTATTAATTATTTATTACTGCGAAATTTATAATATTGTACAAAATATCTGAAGATTAGCAAAAAAACCGATATTATTCTTTAAAGTTTTTTCTTTGAAGTTAATACTTTTTCTACGAGAATAAAAAATACATTATCATGTTTAAAAAAGTTTGAGAATGTCTTTAACAACTTTAATAATTTATAATATAATAACTTTAATAATTTTTTATTGCAACATCTTATTAGTTGTATTAAAATTTTATTTAAATTAATTTTATTTAATTTTACTCTTTTTAACTTTACTTTAATTATAAGATGATAAGATTGATCAGATTAAAGTATTTATTTTTATTCCTAGAAAATATAGTTTTTAAAAAGATCAAAAAAAAATTTATCTTCAATTACAACTTTGTATATTACATAATAAAAAATAATTTTTTTGAAATATTTAAATAATTTTTTTAATAAATAATTAAAGTAAGCTGACCACAAACTAATTTTCCGACCAAATATCAGAAAGAAAATACGTTTTAAATTCATTGTATTTATACACAAAATAAAAACCAACTATACGATTTTGTATTTTTTTAAATTTTGTTGAAATCTACGGAAATTATTATCTCTATATATAGAAGAAAAAATGTCAAGTTGTTAAAAGAAATAGATGTATCAAAAAAAAAAAAGGGGGGGAGACGTGATATGCTTCTCGAATCGACCTCGACATCGACAATCTTCACCGGAGGCGCAGCGATTTCGAGCAGGACGTGACCTTGGCCGAAGGATTTCACGCCCGTGGTCCGTCACCGTCGAGAAGACACCTTTCCCCTTCCCCCTCGGATGATCACCTGAGTGAAGCGACCTTGACTGACGCGCACGGCGCGGGGTTCGTAGGCGATCACCTAAGGCCCCGGCGAATGCAGCCCCTCTCACGCGCGCTTGGACCCCACTTGGGTTAGCCAATACTTAAACCACGGACCCACCGCGCCGCGAACTATTCCCGCAGCATCGGTCGTTGGACCCACGTATAAGCTCGCGCACGCACGCACTGATCGCACGCGCGCACACGCGTACACGCACGTCGGATACGCGTCGCGACCCTTCGCCCACGGGATCTCGTAGTACCTGGTGCACGGCTTACGCGAGCGCGTATGCGATATCACGGGGACACATGTAGCACCCACACACAGGTGTGTCTCGCTGAGATCCTGACCCCCCCCCCCCCCCGCGAGAGAAGGACCACCGCGTGCACAGTGACGAGAGGCCGTCCTTCGAAGTCCACGCGACCCTTCGCCCGTTCGGAAGAAGGGCACTCCTCGCGATCGGCATTCCCGCCCGGTGTCCACTTCCGGACGCTGGCATAGGGGAGAAGTATATAGTGTGAGAGTCAAGTGGACGGAATCCCGGATGGTTCGTTTGATGGGTAGCTCGGTTTGATGCGGCGCCATTGAGTCACGAAGAGATCGGTGATCCCGGTGACGAGGTAGCCAGGAGGTAGCAGGAGTGGTGAAGTGCACAGTGTCGGCCAGTTTCTGACATCGGCGGAGCGTGAGCGGAAGGTAAGCGTGTTTCGAAAACTTTGGGGGTGGAGAGCGGAACGTTCGACCGCGCGCGAGAACCATTCGCCGTAGAATGAATTTCCAAAACGAATTTCCGCGGCGAGAAATCGGGTCGACGCCTTAAACGGATCAACGCGCGCGAGCCGCGAAAAAATCTGTGCGCTGTGCAAAAATCGCGCGTGTGCCCGAATTATCATGTATAAATCGTATCGATCCTTCAAGAAAGAATGTACTGTGCATTACGAGACAGAAGAGGAGAAAAGTTGACGGCTTAATCGAATACTCGATGTGAGACTATTCATATTATCGGAGAAATAGAAAAGCTTCGTATTATGGGATATAAAAAAAATGGGATTTTTTTTTTTATTAAAAGTGTAAATTTCTTTACGTTTTGTGTCTTTTCTCTGAGTGATGGAAATATTTTACAACTATCCGTGTAGTGCGATCATCTTTCCCAGTACCCACCTACTATCAAATACCTGAAGTAGTAAAGCAGTACGCTAGTGCTCTACGAAGGATTAGGGTACAAAGATCAAGGTCAAAATTATCTTTTAATCGACTTAGACTGAGATTTACGGGAAAGTCCCAAAATAATATTTTACAACGCAATATTTAAAGCAAAATAAAAGAATATCATCAAGTAATATGTATCTTATATACTTAATTGAGCTGTTTCTATGCAACAAACTCACTTAAATACCAATATTTTTAGCATAAATATGCACGAACTGTTGCTATGAGTAATATTTTATATGCGAAAAAAATGTATTTAATATTAAAATTACTCGGTTTATATTTCATAAAAAAAATTGGATACTTTGTAAAAAAGTAATTTCATATTTATTATCTAAATCATATTTTGTTGCAATTAATAAAGTGGAATAAATGAATTTTCTTTCATGTAACCACATCACATTTCAATTTACATTTATATAACATATATCAATCACATTATCAATCACAATATTAAGTATTCTCACATTACAATAAATTTAAAGAAAAATTTGCACTGTTAACCACTGTTTTAACATTAATCTTCGAATTGCCTTAATGTATAAAAGTATCGAAAGTAGGTCTTTATATCTTACGAAATTTTTACACGTAGTATGTGTCACATTTCTCAACAACTAAAATGTATAATATCTGTCAGCAAATTTTTGACAGCTTTTAAAAAGAATGTCTTATTTTTTTTCTTTGTTTGAATCTCGAAAAAAGTCAAATGTTTTCATGTTTTTCATAAAAGTTATTTTATTAGATGTGTTTATTAGATACATTTTTTTTTTTTTTAAATTAATCTTCTCTACGAATAATATTAAAGACATGAATAATATGAAAGATACAAAAGAATAAATTGATAAACTTGTTTTTAAAAAGATACACAATTATATGTGTGATAAGTCACACACTTATTAGTCTATATAAGAGTCTATGTAAGTCAAATTTTTGAAAGTTCGTAAGTAACGATACACTTGCATTTCACAAGATGTTACGCTGCTAGGCACATCCGTACCATCGTTGGCCGCTATTAGAAACGTTGCAATTGCAATCCTTAATTCGAAACTCGGGCAACCCTATCGACAATGCTCTGCGATAGGAAAGAGATGATCCCTTCGCAGATCCCCAGTAGAGATCTCATTCAATTCGCAGAAAATCGTCTCTCGACGATTTGTCCGTGTACGACCGCACGTTCGGTTTGTATGGTCAACTACCTACCTTAATATAACCCCCACGTATGTGTCCAGGCACGTGAAATGCGTCACATTACACAACCGCTTCGAAACACGCCGTAATATTCGGCACAAGGTCGCTGGACCGTTTTCGAGTCAGTTTCTTCAACGGCGCAACGGTGATTTCGCGTATTCGACGGAAACGTAACTCTGCCCTTTCAAAGACGTCGAGAGATACATAAAAATCTGCGTGTTTAACGATAAAAATGTTAAAGGAGCCTAACCTTTGAAATATATTAGCTAAAAATCTAAACTTTAAAAAAAAAAAAAAATTTAGAGAAGACATCAATACACCAATTTCCTTATATAATTTTCAAGATCAAATCCAAAGTAATGTGAAATGAAGGGATATAAAAAAAATACTGCAAATTAATGCAAATTAAATCAATTATTTGTCAACACGTGTAGTAATTGTTGTCTCTGTTGAAATACAAAATGAATATTAATAGTTTGCCAGACGGGTAGGTTAGGTATCGTTCATTAATATGTATATATGCAATGCTTAACAATTATTCCTTATAAAGCAGACGAGGAAGAATAGAGTGGCGAAAGTTTAGAGACATGAATTAATATACGTATATTAATAATACGTAAAATGTTTACGTATATTAATAATATACGTATATTAACTTGATAAATTGGCACATTGAGATGACTCAAGATTATCATTCCCCGATGTATGATAATGTATACCGTACAAATGTCCATATTGCTTATACTAACAGCAAATTTCCGGCATTCCTTGCTCATATTTTGTAGTCGAAATTTTACGATAATAGCACAGTTTCCGTTCGAAATCGAGGGAACTCACTTTCGACCGCAACTGCAAATAAATCGCGTAATGTAATTGCTCATTCTACTAACCAAAGGCGCATCATAAATATCAATTTGTTCCGCAAGAATCAGACTCTACCGTTTTTTATTTTTTTTTTGTTTTTCTCCTGTTTTTTCAAAACATTTGTCAGAAAAAAAAACATTATGATCATCTTATTATTGTCATGATCATAATATCATATCTTATTATCATTTCTCTATAAAAATCATGATTTATCGTTTTATAATTAACTTGGAACTAATAACTATTAAAACGTTTTTTATTAGAATTTATAACAGCATTTTTTCTGTCAATTGCTAATGCTTAAATTAAATCAAACGTTATCGTTCAAGACACAGCTGTCATTACTTTTGATGTATCAAAATATTTTACACATCATCGCAAAAAAAATCCAGCGTATCACGATTTCCAAAAGAAAAGATCAAACGGTAACAGATCGCCAGTACAATAAAGACAAAAATATGTGTGTATTATAATTAAATTATACATTATTAATTTCACAACAAATTGATTAAGATTTTATGCGTAAATCTGATTAATATTTTAAACTTATCTAAATTTACTGTCGACATATATAATATATTCTCTATATGAGTTCATCGAACAATTTTCAATTATAAAAATAATTATAGAATTTTTACAAGCTCAATGTCAATATAAAAAGAAATAAATAAGAAAATTTTAATATTCGATACTTAAACGCGTGCTCTCATTGAGCTCGTTAGACTTAATAGAATTCTTGAGATTTTTATTATCTTGTTAGACCTTAGATGACGAGACGAAAGTAATAATCACCTAATTAACTTCTTCAAGATCGTTAGTTCCCCACTGAGATGAATAATTATCATGATGCAGAAAGTGTTAAAGCGAGGAAAGAAACACATTTTGCATTTACACGAGAGATTAGCAAACGGTTTCATGTGTGTGACACAATACGTTTGTGCAAAGCTTCAAAGATATTTTACGCTAGCCAAGGCTAAGATCTCTCCAACTGCAGAATGTCGAAAGAGCGGTAACGCACCGTTGCTTTTATCCAAATCGAGGACATTAAAACACTTAAGAATTGCAAATAATTGCTTTCGATTTGTTAACGATAACGAAGTCTTGCACTATTATTATTCAAACATTATTTCTAGATTTATCCCCTTTGCATTTCAATTAACAATGTTCAAATCTAAATCTCGATACACATCTTGATATCTGCTTCGATCTGAGATTTCAATCATATTACGTATGATTTATCAGATCTATAAGATCTATATGTATAAATAAGTTTGAGTAGACCTCAAAATTATTTTTAGGTAAAAATGTAGCATTAAATAAGAAGGATTTCTTTTATTTTTAATTACTTCTTACAAGAAAACCAGTTTGATAAATCATCCTTTATTGTTCCACATTTCTCTAAATTGTCAAGAATAATTTGTTTCCCGGCCAATTGCAAAAACATATCCTCCTCATAAGTAATTGGCTCTACAGAATTGGCTCTATGGGAAATCTTAATGTGGAAACGGTATTAGCCGAAAAACGTGCTTTCACGTCGGACAAGAAGCCAGGTGCGATTTTTACGTTTCACCGGTCGGCGTGCCGATACGCGAAACGACGAGTTGGAAAACTGTGGCGCGCCTAACAATTAAATCCCTAAAGGTGCTAAATCGGCAAAGAAAGCGGAACTACGAGAGCGACGTACGATAAATAGTTTTACAACGCGGTTGTTGATTATACCCGGTTCCGTTCCGCGACCGAAGACAAAACCGTCCGACGCGATTAACTTCGATCATAAATTTCGGAGGAAAAGACAGGTGCACGATATTGCAGATCGCCTCAACGTTATCTACTTTCTTTCTTCGTGAAAAGAGAAATGTGTGCTGCGATCGATCGTCAGATTTTTTTTCCACCGAGGAGAAATGCTAACACGGAAAGAATTCAGGAAAGAATGTGGGGTATTATGTGAAGAATAAGATTAGAACAACGAGAAATAGTGAATAGTTTTTTTTTTTATTCCCAGGTTAATAATGAATATTTTACAATGGAACAGTACCGATTTTACAGTCGTTACGCTTCCGTCTCTGTGACGTCAAAGTGAGAATCAAAGTGAGAAATTCATTATGACAAGATCATTTATCAGGAATAATGGCAAAATGAAAATAAATGTGACTAAGTAGTTTTCATAAATCTATACAATTTTCAGTAATTTATTGTTATAAAATTTAAATGTATCCTTCACCTTTCCTTCCCCTTATTCTTTCATCCTTTGCTCTTTTCTTATAATTTTTTTATAAATACTGTAGAATCAACAGAATTTATATAAAAAATAAATATGAATATGTAAAAATATTTGACCAAAAAAATTTAATTTTTTTTTTGAGACAAAATATCAATCATTGAAGAATACCGTTACACGGTATTACATTTATATATATTCCACCGTTACTCCAACTTGATCTAAATTTTAGAGCTTGCGGCTTCGATCTGTTGTCCAAACGTTAAAGTGAAACGTTAACGTTACACATCTCATAGACTACAATTACTTTTAATTATTTATTTGTGCTATATTTTTATTTTACTAATAGAGTTGTAAATCCTACGCTATCCAGGCATTTCTAAATAAATGCCGTCGTTACTCTCGTCGGACGGTGAAAACAGTTCTTAAAAGTCGATACATTTCGATCACGCAAGAATAGGCTAGTAGCACAAAGAAATTAGCGAATACCCCAGTCCTTTTTGCCATGTAAGAAAGGAGTTGCACGATAACGCTTAACGGATAAATCGTGAAAGAAACTCGTTTCGTGATATAGGATGCTCATTTCCGGGCTACGCAGAAAGATAGTGCAGGAAGAGACGAACCGCCGAAGGCGAATCGATAGCGAACGGCAGTGAGAGTCGTTGTGCAGAGACGTTAAACTAGTGCCGTTAAACAAGTCTCGGGGAAGAAGAAATGAAGATGTTTCTGACGAAAAACTCGCAAATCGTAATTCGAGATAAAATAATATCACAATTTGTAGTAATTATGCACAACAATCAATATCACAACATATTATTCAAAATATTTTTTTTCTCTTTTACGGTAATTAATTATAATAAGAAACAAATGATGATGTTACTCGTAACGCTGCAATATTTATGCCTAAGAGGCATGTTTGAAAAGAAGAAAATAGACAAAAAAATAGATTATTTTAATATGAACATATCAAAATTACCTCATACTCGTCTTTTCGAAAATGAGATGCACATTAGAAGAATCATCATCGGAATAATGTTCAATAAATTAAAGTAGATTTTCTAGTTTGTTAAAAAACGACAGAACGCTAGAAAATGTTGTCATAGGATTTGAAAATAATTACAAATAAATTCTAAAAAAAAATGTGTACAAAAAGGTAAATATAAGACAAATCCTGCAGATTGAATCATGAGCACGTACTATAGCCGAACGTTTCAACACCGGGATAAATTGTGGAATTTAAAGTATAATCTGAAATACAGAATCCGACAGTAAAAAGATAAGAAAGTGGCATCGCGATAAAAATTCACTGACACGAAAACCATGCGAGAATCACCGAAGGCGTATAACGCGTCACATTAACAGTCAACGTAGCATTACCTACTTAGCAAGCTCTTCTTCGACTCTCACCAATGATAATTTGAAGATTCAGAGATCAAAGAAAAATTGCTTAAAACACAACAAAAATGAAAATGAGCATACCATATTTTATCATACGATTATCTGTATAATATCATTATTATTCTTTTATTCATTATTATTCTTTTTCATGGATTTCACAAAAAAAGAAATTTTATCGTAAGAAAGTACGAATTATGTATCATAAATTGATAGATTGTAGATTGCAGACTGTACCGTTCATCATATACCGTTTGTAGATCGAGATGGTTCTCCTGGAGGCAGGTTTCTAATACATGCCATTTTCCGATAATTTTAATATATTCACTATTGAAAATTCGAATAATCATAATCACTAATGAGTTTTATTCTTTAATTATTTTACTTATATAATTATATTCATGCGATTAAGTAATAAATAATCAGCTATAATAAATATAAATAATAAATTTAGATTGCTTTGAAACGTAGAAAAAAAAATACTTGATAAATTTTATAAGTAATTTTATACGATATTTAATGACATTTATTTGCCAAGCACTTACGAAAGTAAAGAAAAAGATAGCAGAGAGATGATGAAATCAGTCCATGAAACGCTCGGCGAAAGGCAGAGTTGTCCTTTTGTCGCACTTATGTACAAATGCTAGCTCCGATGGTTTTTCAAGCACGGATGTGTTTTCTTGACACGATTGTAATCCGGTCAATATGCCGCATCGACCGCAATTCCTTAATTTACTGCTCACAATCACAATCGCGATTGCACTATTTTGTAAGAGCTGACAGTCCCAATAGACGACTACGTATAGCAAATTCCATTCAATCGATTAATAGTTATTGATTCATATCATATTCATATCGATTCATGGCGTACTGGTTTAGAGATAGTGCAGTGACTCAACAAAAAGTCCAACGTTAAAAATCTATATACTTCATATCAGTTTACATTTAAGACATTTCTATAAAAATCTACGCTAAAAAAAATGACTTCAATATAAAGTAGTTTTTTTAGAAGATTTTTTCAATATAAAATATACACAAATATGAATATTAATAATATATAATTTTTCACCAAGTGAAAAATTGACAATGAGAGATCAACTAGATCAAATAAGTTAAGCATCTCTTTAGAATATCTTTTTTATCCAATCCAATACGATTCAATCAAGATAAACTAAAAAGTATCAACGAAATTCGAGGCAAAAGTGATCTGTATATTTGTCTTACTACTTAAAAACCAATCCAACCGATCCCTCTCGATGGCGATTCGCGAGGCGAATCCTGAAAGTAAGAAGAAGCGCGCGTGAGGAAGGGGGGGGGGGAAGACGCGCTCGAAAGAGCTCGGAATACCGAGCCGAGAAGGAGAGCTCGGGCGAGATAAAAGGAAGAAGCCTCGGGTATAGCAAGTGCCGCGATGACGGACGGGCGAATATCTCGGATGCGACGTGATACACCACGAGAGGCTGATCGGTAATTAACCGGACGGCACGACCCACTTACCCACTAAACTCGAAGAGTCATCCGCCGCGCGGATGTTACCTTCGTCGTCATCATCGGAATTCTCTCTCATTGAGAGAACCCGCACGCCGAAGACGGCACCGGCCACACAACGTTTCTCTCTTTCTCCTTGTCCCTCCTCACCCGCCACCATCGCCCGATCTCTCACCTCCTCCTTATCTCTCGCACTCTCGCGAAACTTTCTCTATACAGCAAGTACCGTTTGACTCTACGCCGATCGCACCATCCGTGCCCGGCGCCGAGATGAGAGGAGACGTTAATCGTGCGGATCGAGATTCAATGCCGGATGTCTCGCGTGAAAGATGTGCCGCTGTTAATCTCGTCGGACTAACAAATATCCCCGCCTTCACTAATAACCGAATATTCTTAATATTAAATTTTTTTATTCTATAGAAAAAAAAAATAGCTAACGCTTCTTTTCGTGGTTAATTACAATCTCATATGTTTGTTACCGCCAATTATACGAATAATGAATATTAATTATTTATTTATTTAGTTAAAGTTAGTTAGACAACAAATATTCTCCCTCCACTAATAATCGAGCTTTTTTTAATATTAATTCTTTTTTATTCGAGAAAAAAATAGATAATCCTTATTTTCACGGTTAATTACAGTCTTATGTGTTTGTTACCTCCAATTACACGAATAATGACTATAAATTATTTATTTATTTAAAGTTAAAGTCAGTTTGGACGATAAATATTCTCCCCTTCTAATAATCGAATTCTTAATATTAATTTTCCTTTTATTCGAGGAAAAAATGGATAATCTTTATTTTTGCGGTTAATTAAAACTTTGTGTGTTTATTACACCCAATTATGCGAATAATAAATATAAATTATTTATTTATTTATTTAGTTAAAGTTAATTGGACGATAAATATCCTGCCCTCTTAATAATCGAGTTCTTAATATTAATTTTTTTTATTCGAGGAAAAATAGATAATCCTTATTTTCGCAGTTAATTAAAATTTTATGTATTTATTATCCCTAATTACGCGAATGATAAATCGTTTATTTATTTAGTTGGAGTCAGTTGGAAACTGAAAGAACGGATTACGGTAACTTGAAGGAAATATGAACAAGCTCCGATAGAATACCCACGCGTGAATAAATTTATTAAAAAAAATTCTAATTCCAAAGCCGATTCCTAACGGAAGATCCACGCGCGATACTTTCACTTAAGCAACATAGAAATATTTATAGAAACTTAGATCGTTAACCCAGATTCTCGATAAACGGCGCGGTGCAACGTATTTTTGCGTAATTCTGGTCTAATACAACATTGACATCGTCCGCATGACAGGTTGGTGTTTTAATAACGCCCATCCGGAATGACGCAAAATCCGCGCCGTGTTAAGGTTGAGCATTTCGAGGTCCGTGGAATGTTGCGGAATGCGGATTGCGCGCGTATTGTACGAACCGACGCGTCTCGGGACGATGCACATACGCAGCGCGTGTGCACGCGGAGAAAAAGGCGTTTGTTGAAAAAGAAGAGAAAAACGAAAGGCCGAATGGAAAAGGCGAAAGGCCGCGCAACGACATTGGGCAACCTTACGGACGGCATATTGCTCCAATTTTCGCGGAACTGTAATATCAATTACGCAAACTGCGAACTCTCCGCCGGTCTTAAAACAGCCGGGCCGCGCCGGCCGCGGCGATGACCAAATCGCCGGCTCGTTTATTTTTCTGGTCTACTTGCCGCCTGCTCATCCCTCCCCCCCCCCGTGTCTAAGGGGATTTGCAGCCGTATTTCGATACCCGTATGCATAAATCCGATGCGATGTAGCTGTTGTGATAAGCGTTATCCCTATAATTTACTGTGATTACGCCTAAGTGCGGTTCCCTATCCGAGAAAGGATGTTAAAATGATAGCCTGCCCTGTTGAATTATGTCAGGGATTTTTAAATAATTCGATCGAGACTAGTCTCAGTCGAGACAACGAAAGAGGTCTAAGAGACGTCGTGAAAAGAGACCTAATCGTAAAGCTCTCGCGAGAAAGATCTCTCTTTGAGTTTCTACTTTGGAGCTTGATTTGTCAGGACTTTAATTAGCAATTCGATGAGCTCCGATAAATATTACGTGTGACATGTTCTAATAGCAGGAAGGCATTATATAGTTGCATCACGATTACGAAAATCACGTGTAATCTTGCGTTAGAAATCGTACAGATACCGTTGAGCCTCCCCTTTCTCTCTCCTTACAAACTCGTAATTCTCGAAACTTTCATGATAAAAATGATAATACGTGTCTCATCAAGATGTCACAATTACATCACGAAATACGGAAATCATGAGCAATCGAGTGTTACAAATTGTAAAGATGTTCGCGCGAGATGTCTCCGCATCGCGATGAGCCGGCGCGGCGTCGCCCGGCGTGACGGTGAAAAAAAAAAAAATCACTGAGAAAACTCCCCGGGGGGTGGTTACGTGGAATGGAATCGGGCGCGGAAGAGAAACTCGGCTGGGAGGAAAACGATTTAGGCGATTGCGACTTTTTACGAGGACGAGGACTGTCTCCGCCGCGGCGCGGCGAGGCGGGCGAATTGTTACGCGCGAAAGTTTGCGCGACTCATCGCTAATAATCGCCGAACATGGTCGGGCCCACGAAAAATCGCAATCTAATGACGTGGTACGGCATAATGCGTACGGCGTGGTACGTAAGATTACGAAATTGATTTCTTTCTCGTGACGAGAGATGGAAACGGCGGGAAAGTGTCATTCATGAATTTAATTCGCTAATTTAAGTCGCCACCGGCGAGTACAAAAGTCACGATAGTAATAGCTTTGGACAAGCTTTAAATCTTTACAAGTGTGTTACGACGTGACGGAGGGAGAGAGAGAGAGAGAGAGAGAAAGATGCAAAACACAGTCGAGGGGCAATATCAAATTATCATTTTCACATCACGACTGTCCCGCGATTACGCGAGGAGCTTATCGAAGAAGATCAAATGTTTACGAGTAGATTACGTGTGTACGCAGCAAAACTCGCTAATCCCTGATGAGCCATCGGACATCGTAGCTTATTTCAACTGTTAACTCTCTTCTCGTCTCACTTTTGCTTCCGAACGATAACAAATATAAACGATCTCGATTATACGCAATTAATGGCTGTTTTCCCTTAGAAGATGTGTGAAAATGGGCGAAAGTAAATTAACGTATGCAAAAAAGAAATTAATTTAATTCAAATATGCAAAGCAAGAAGAAATCACGCCTGTCTATACAAATGTGTGTAAACAAACATATGTAAATTACATATTTTTTACGTTTGATTTTGCTTCATGATTCATCCATTACTTGTTATTTTCTATTTTGTTAATAATAACGTTGTTAAAATTTTTATATCACATGTAAATGTTACATGTAACATATTACATGATACATACTAAAATGTATGAATAACAAAAATATCGATTGCCGATTATAGAATTAATTCTAGATTGATTTTTTTTTTATTTCGTCAATTTTATTTTCTAACATACGATCCGATTTGTCACTTCATGATCTACTTCGAAATAGATAGATATTAAAACATGGTAGCAATTTGTGGAGCGCAATATATAATTGGAAAATATGGTGCGCGCGTTGAATGCTGAAATTAAAGAGTTAATCCATTGACACCTATTAGTCTGTGTCGAGCATTAAAATCGTATCGTTCGGCTTCAATCTTGAGAATCTGTCGAGAAATCGTTAGAAATCAGCGTCGGTTAGTTCTGCGCTAAATCGCACGCGTCATCATTATCTTTCATTGCCGGATAACGATGATGCTTGCAATTTAGCACAGAAGAGAATCACATCTGTTCGATTCGCTTCAATGCAACGACGCATGTTTATTACCTGATCAATGCATGACGCGTGTACATTATATCTTGAAATTTATTAATATGTGCTATATATATTTTATATAAAATCAATTTATTTGATATGTGTCTACAATTATCGATACATTTATTGATTTATGACTTTATCAATTTATTTATTATCATTTATTCGTCATTTTTGAGTTTGTTCATTGTTGCTTTTTTTGTGAAATGCAATATCATATTAAGCAAATTTCATATTAAATAAATCAAATTTTAAATTAGACCTAGATTGCAATTTGTTAGATTATACTATGAATTTTTTCGAATTTTTAACATTTCATATAAAAAAAATTGTCTGTAAACGAGTGGTTATGTCTCAAGAATACAAAGGTTAAGCGAAAGCTACATCCATGATGCTTTAATTTTACACATCGCGTTCGGTGACGTTGTATTTGCGAATCATTGCCCGCTCGAAAGAGGAGGACAATGATTTATTATCCGTATAAAAAAACGAGGTGAAAGAGGAAAATGTGGAGAGAGAATGGAAGGAGAAGGACAACAAGCGGTGGAAAGAGGAGACTGGTTCACATCCGTGCGTAAAGTTGCAGCGAAAGCGCGGTACGGACGACGAGATGACTTCGCGATAATGCCGACTCTCAAACGACATTTACGACGAACTTCCTGACCCATTGCGTTTCCACGTTAAAGTTAAGTTCTCTTTGATCGACGATTAGGATACGTAGGACACGTAGGATATGTAATCGCATGCGTAAACGTGAGCGGAAAGAGTTATCCGGGAAATCTCGTCCGATTGCAAAACCGTTGTAACTCTCGATGCACGGGTCTGTACATATGTAAGCCGAGGAAGAAGAATACGGTGAAGGATGAGTCTGTAAAAGAAGTCTGTTAATTCTTTAAAAAGAATTCCGTGTCAAAGAAGATTTATTTGATTTCCCTCTGACGATATGTTTGACATAATATATATTTTTTATTTTATTAAAAATAATAATGTACACGCGATATCACAAATATCGTAACTATTTCCCCGAGCTTAAACTGTAAACACTCGGGAAATACATGCTTATGAATGCTTACACAATCCGTACAAGAAATTAATTTGTAGTGAACTGGACTTCAAACTGGTGTCCAATTAAACAACCTACACAAAATACAGACCGTCAGGAATATATCCGACAATAAACTGAATTAGACACTGGATTGGGCACTTGCCTTGATATGCAAGGCTATGGAAATTCTCTGAGATTTTACTAGGGCATTAACACTTTCGCTGCAAAATGAAAAGTGCTATGCGTCAGTCCGTTCTCAAATTAAAAACGGTATAACGGCAATTCTCGCTTACATACATTAATAACACTGAAAAGTATATTAAAAAAAAAAACAGTCTAAAGACTGACTTTTATAATTCGTGTAAATATTCAGAAAAATATTTAAAAAATGCATATGCATATATGTCCCTTCATTATTATAAGAAATCCTCTCCTGTCAATCAATTTGCTAAATAAATATTTTACATGTATTATCTATTTCCCGTGTACAAAAATATTTTAAATTTAACACAGCGATATAAGATCTTTTATTTTTTTTTTTTTTTTTAATATTTTACTGGCAAAGTTTTTAAATTTATGATCTGATTAAAGTTAAATATTTTTTACAACACTAATTTATTTTTTTTTAGAAATGGCGTCTGCGGCAGCGGAATTGGTGGCGGAGAGAGAGCCGGAGTTGAGGATCGAAATAACGGACTCGAATAGGACCTTCGTAGGTGCCCAGGGCCTGGTCAAAATGGCCTTGGATCAATACACGGAGATTCTTACGACAGTTTCTGATCCACGTGTCAGCGACTGGCCGCTGATGGATTCACCTGTACCGACTATTCTTATCGTACTTCTTTATTTGTACGGCGTTGTTATATTCGGCCCGCGTATGATGGCCAACAGAAAACCGTATAAACTTAGAAGAATCCTGGTGGCATACAACGCGTTTCAGGTCGTCTTCTCATTAGGGATGCTATACGAGGTAAAGATTTAAAATTTTTAATTATCATTTATTTTCAAGATAAGACTTCCATCTTTAGGGGCGCTATATGAGGTAAAAATTTTAAATTTTTAATTGTTACTTAATTATTATTTCAAAAAAGTAACACTGGCTTCCGTCTTCTCATCAAATTTATAAAATTACAAATTTTTTTATAACTAAAAAAAAACAAAAATATTACTTGAAAATATTTTGTTAATTTTGTTAATAAGATGTTAGATTAAATAAAAAAGATTATCTTATTTAATTTGACATAAAAGTAAAATTGAGGGAGATATAACCATTAAGTAAACAAGTACGGAATGATAATTGGATGAATCAGGAAAGTAGATGCCTCGGCGAAGAGGCGCTCGAGCTAGAAATCCTGTAATTTGCGGAATCATGCAATTCTTGGGCGGGGAAACGTGCTCGCGGAGAGGAATGGAAAGAATAAGGAGAGAAAGGAAGAGAATGGGAGCGTGTGTTGTATGTAAAAGAAAGAGACGGAGAGCCTCGGCACGACCTTCCATGTCACCCTTGACTTTCGCGTTTTCCTTATAGTCATCATTAGGCTCTCGTTATAGCGTACATGACGTGCAAAGTTCACGAACGCCGACGATCCGCCGGGATCTAAGGATCTCGGCTGGCAGTTGGAAGCCGGTCAGATAACATACTCGTTATATAGGTCACGATGTAAATATGCCGTCGGTATGGTACGTACTCGCGATCGACAATGATCGCTAATCGCAGGGAAGATGACGAACTATCGAAGCGAGCAGCCACGAACGGTCCTTGTGCGCGAGATCGATACGGCTAACAAAGTGTGACGGTGAAAGGAGATATGATAAATAGAATCGTAATCATTGACAAAGATCGAGGAAGAGACTTCGGCCTAGAACTTCACCGATTACACTGCGTGAAATCGATGCATTTAGTTATCACGTGTTACTAGGTAGGATGTAATTCCCATAAGCTCTTCATTAAGCTTTAAATCTACCTTAGCATTTGTTTTTTCATGTAAACAGATAAGACAAGCTCTTATACGATCTCGTTCTCCACTTTTATGATTATGCAAATCATGTCTCGTTAAAAATCCAAAAATGACGCAAACATCAATCATACTGAGAAAACTTACAGACATAGCTCAGTAAGTAGATCGATACAAACATATTGGGTAATCGAATAAAGTTTTAATTTTTCACGCGTTTCCGATTACGCGAATAATATACAACTGAATGAAAAATATGCAATAATTAAACTTTGTTGCTTAAACTGTCAAGTTTCATATTCTTAAACGCATTTGTGTGAAAAGTGCAAATTGTGTGGAGATTTACGTATGTTGATTAATTATTTTCAGTCACTTCAAATTAAATTTAATTCCCAATTTTAATTAATAATAACCATTTAGACTCATCCCTTAATTACATTATAATTAATTAGCAATTTAAGCTTACTATAAATGATAGATTCTAAATTAATAACTGTAGATGATAAGCGGTAAAATTTAATTATGCACATATTTATTTCACATTCACAAAATATCAATATCTCTAAAAAGACGATTACTATTAAAAGCAATCGTGTAATTTTCCACAAATTAAAGTCAAAAAATATAAAAACTGTTTTGAATAAAAAAATATTTAATGTCAGAACAAATTATAAATTATTAATTTAATGATTGAATCATTCTTCAAAAAATATAATTTAGACGGGCAAATGAACAAAATCGTCTGATAAAAATTCTGGCAATATTCAGTTAATCAAAATGCTTAAATCGTCAAATTTTAACATTAACTGTAATATTTTGTGATTTTCAGTTTTTTTTTTTTGGTAAATATTTCTATCTTTTCTCTTCGATTTTAAATGATTTATCATAAAATCTTATTTAAATAATTAGATGTTGCATGTCAGGAATCTCACGCACTAATCGCAGATTAAATTTTATTGATAAAAAACTTTCCAACTAAATATTTAGAATCACGTAATTTCAGAGATGGAGAATATCCGTTAGTTTTTCACGATAACCTTGACCTACTGACTATCCAACTTATTCATATATAATGACTTACATTCTAAACATTGCCAAATTATTAAAAGACGATGTTGTTTGCTTCATAAATTGAACTATAATACCAATGTTTAATTAGAATATTATTGTCACGATGAATTATTCTTCATTACTAATGATCAGCTGTTTTGAAATCTTTTAAATAAATAATGTTATTATTATTTAACAAACTTACTAACTTTAACTACAGAGTTTTACTATTTTATAATTTTCAATATTCTAACAAATTTCATATATGACATATATTTTTTTTTTCTTTTTTATTAAGTATTTGTGTTATAAAAAAAATATTAAATACAATTATTTAACTATACTATTTACTTCCAATTTATATTAAGCACATTAAGATGTAATATATTACTTATTTAGTATCACTTGTTGAGCCAGTAATCTTAAACGTTGGAGAGAGAGAGGAAAGGTATGCAGAAAGATTGCACATATGGTATTTCCCAGGCTAAATCTCTCAATCGTTACTCAATCGATTTATACACTCGTACGCTCGTACACTCGTTTCGTTAATCGTCAGTGAGACATCCTGTTTTCGACTTTCCATAAAGTAGCAAGCCTCGTTTGCACCACTCCCACGATCGATGCACGATCGAAAAGACAAAGTAAGATCCTCCATGCGGAAGGTCAAACAAGAAACGAATTTTCACGCGCCATGGAATGGATAATGAATGGTTGCATCCGCGCGAAAGTACACTTTGCAGAAGTGACTAACCGCAATAGCTGCCGTTTCTGTTAGAGAGTCGGTCAGGAGAGCTTTTTATATACACAAAATGGCACAGCTTTTCCAAGGTAGTTCTACCCGTTTAGTTATCCGATAGTTTTGAACTTTGAAGTATAAAAGCTGACGATCCTTCTTTTTATGTTCGAAGCAAATAAGATGACATATATATGTATGTGTGTATGTGTGTGTGCATATATATATATATATATATATATATATATATACATATATATATATATATATATATATATGTATATAGATAAATATACAGATAAACAAATATGATCGATAAAGCAATAACAAATCTATTCAAAAAGTTTATTTTTAATTTAATTTAATTTTTTTTTTATTTTATTTTATTTTAATTTTATTTTAATTTTATTTTAATTTAATTTTATTTAAAAATATAAAATTTATCTTAAATATATCCTACGAATATTTTTAAAATTTTATATATATCGTCACACAAATGATGTAAAATGTTAAATAAAATAATAATGTCCACTTACAATTGTATGGAAATTAATTCAAAATCTGATTTGAAAATGCAAACGAAAAAGTATCAAAAAATGATTTGTACAAGCAATTAAAGTTAAATATCGTGTGAAATTCACGTGACTATAATTATGCATATTATGTATACGTATTCGCTCTATTCATTTTCACAATTCAGTTAACATTGACTTTTATTATTTATTCTCGGCTCTACTTTTTTAACTTATTTGTGGACAATTGCATACGATAATCATTAGGAATTTAAACAACACATTTTTAAAATAAAAATTTTTAATTTTTATTTGAACATTCTGATTATTTTTTACATATACATTTTCAGGCCGTACGATCTTATTATACTTGCAAATTCCAAACGAGAGATAAGAATAAGCATAAGCATAGTTTCCATCTGTGTGTGTGTGTGTGTGTGTGTGTGTGTGTGTGTGTGTGTGTGCATGTGTGTATATTTGTGTAAAAGGAAATCAATGAAATTTCTTACATTATTATCAAACTCTAACAGTTGTAGAATTAACAGAACTCACGATTTCTACCATCAGCTGCTTATAGCTCGGAGCATATAATTAATAAGAAAGAATTAATCATCATCGCGGAAAAGAGAGACACTAACATTGAGAAAAGTGTCGATTTACTGTGCTTTTTTTTCAAGATGGATGTGTTAAATGGAACGTGGCCTCAAAACGCACAGTTTCTCCTGAAACAGATTTATACTTGCTGTCACTTGCTGAATGAAAATTGGTAATATGTGTAACACAGTTTTTTCAAGACAGGCTTGCTGCCTTGAAATTTATATCAGAATTTATAACAAAAACGGGAACATTAAATCAACAAAAGAATGAAAAATGATCAAATTTATTCAAGACGCTAAGGGCGATTATATAGACAACAATCGAATATAATATAAAAAAATATTTAAATTAAATTCATTTCTAATAAAATTATTTAAACAGGATTATTCTTCTTCCTCAAGATTGTAATACTTTTTTAATCCTCGTATTTTAGCTTCATTGCGTAATAATGTTGTAATAATTTTCTAATCCTCGTATTTCAGTTTCAGTTTATGTTGTCCCGACAGAGAACAATTGTTATTTTTCACAACGTGGCGAAATAAAATAAATATTTGTTCAAACCAATATTACACAAAATTACATTACATCAGCCTGTCTCGCTTTGGAGCGTTTAAACGGTTTTTGTAAATGTTGAAATAAACGACTTCTTGTAGTCGATTATCTTTAATGATCTACGAGATCGCCCAAGAATCGAAGTTACTCCGTTGAAGTTAATTGATGTGTCTAACCGAGTGTTTCCCATTCTTTTACAGCACTTAATGTCCGGATGGCTGTTGGATTACAGCTATAAATGTCAACCGGTCGACTACTCCCACAATCCGTCCGCTTTGAGGATGGCAAACCTCTGTTGGTGGTACTTCATCAGCAAATTCACGGAATTCGCTGACACGGTACGGTTCACTTTCATAAATTCACGTTCCAGCCTAAAGACGATAGTCGTATACAAAACTCGCGAATCGATCACTTTTAAGAATACATTTAAATTTTAATTAATTTAAATTCATAGTTTAAAACGTTCATCTTTAATTCAATGACGTATTAAATATCAAAAAATTACATAAAAAATGCATCTTATGTATCATTAATCAAATCCATGTCTAAATGTGCAGAAATGAATGGAACGTAAGTCGGACTGGAAATGTTTTTCGATTCTTTCCGAAACTTACACTATCGGGATGCTTCGTCTCTTTAAAATGCATACGCTATTAAAATTTATTCGATAAAAAACACAGAATTTTTCCCGCTCGTTGTAAAAAATTCCAAAACTATTCTCTGCGCTAATTCGGATTTTTCGTCTTCCGCGATATAAAAAACGAGATTTACTTATAAATGACATTCCGTTCCATTTTTGGAATTCCCCCGAAGGGAATGTCATATATCATGTTATCTCTACGAAAAGAGAAGAATGCACCGAAACCAGTTTCAGCCTTGCGAAATATAAAAATTTATTAAGCCAAATCTAGTTAAAATAAAATGAGCAAAAATGTTTCGAATTATTATTGACTTGCGCTTTCGCGATTCTTAAGCCGCGCATAGTCACTTTTCCCTCGGAAACTACGTGCACTCAACCAAGAAAAATGTATCACATATCTCTCATTTGTCGTGCCACGATCTAGTGAATGCGCTCTGTATTTTCATTAAACGCACGTACGTAAGTGCGCATGGTAAACAGATCAAAAGGTAAAAAGAGAAAAACAGGCACAGAAAGAAAGAAGGGGAGAGAGAGAGAGAGAGAGAGAGAGAGAGAGAGAGAGAGAGAGAGAGGTAAGAAACTATTCCCCGCTAGCTATTCCGCGAGAATCGCATAATTATGTACGAATACTCGTGTATCCCTTCTCGCGGTGTAATAACCCTTAAGCAATCATTTCCATTAGCGCAAGTGAACACGAGCCTCGCCGAATCGCTGTCGAGCACGCAATCATGCCAGCGGATTAAAGGAGCAGATAAGATTTAATCGACCGATCGCCACTCGTTTGTTAGGTATTCTGGCCGAATAAATCGACAATCCGCAAAGCGGGTGTTTGGCTACCCGGTCGAGGGCGAAGGGGAGAGAGAGAGAGAGAGAGAGAGAGAGAGAGAGAGATGGAGAGAAAGCGCTTAAGCAGACTTTCGACAGCGCGTGTGCGAAATTCAGCCGAACGTAGGAATCATCGCGAAACGGACTTTTTCATCATTCGTTGCTCAATTTCGGCGTATGTTGCCGCTATCGCTTCTATCGTACTTGGATGACGAAAATCATCGCGCTTCGTTAATGAGCATAGATATTTTCGAGGAGATACAGCTCGCGAGCTTCGCATCGCCGGCAATTAACGCGACAGTAAAATATCACCTGCTCCTGCCGCGTATCGCTTTCAAATTAAACGCTCAATAGAGCGTATCCATTGTTTCTTCTTATCTTAAAGCTTATTACGAGAATATTTAATAAATTGGAGCAAGTAAATAAATTACATAGAATTAGATAAAAGCGACAAACAAATTTTGAATAGGTTGAATCGTTAATAAACAATTTATTCCGAATGACACGGAAACTATTTTTTTCTAATAAAGAGCGCTTCTGCATTCAATGCCTAGTTCTACAACACTTTGCATAATTAGCATTATTTTCGTCTATTTTATTTGATATAGGTCACGGTAGGTGAAGCGGATGTCCTTCTATGTAAATCATCAGGTCAACGAAATCTAAATCCAAGCTAGGTAACAGGAAATTGCAAGCGCTCACGAAATGTCGTAACGGCGTTACTCATCGAAATTTCAGATATTCTTCGTGTTACGCAAGAAGGACAGTCAGGTGACATTCCTGCATTTGTATCATCATTCTTTAACACCCCTCGAGACGTGGATCTGCGTGAAATTTATCGCGGGCGGCCACGGCACTCTGGGCAATCTTATAAACAACGCGGTGCACGTGGTCATGTATGCGTATTACATGTTAGCGGCCATGGGCCCGGAATATCAGAAGTACTTATGGTGGAAGAAGCATCTAACTACCGTGCAACTGGTGAGTAGGCTTTCGGCGGTCGACTTTCTTCTTACCGCAACAAAAGAAGAAGAATTAAAGATCAAATGAACGATAATATACGCAACATTTGTATAACACTCAGATAAGGGGAATATGAGCAAATCTCTTTTTATATATATAATTATACAATTTTAAGCATGATTTAACATAGAAATTCACGAAATTAAAAAAAGCCTGCCCAGGCTCACATCACTCAAGATGAATTATACGCTCGATCGTAAAGGAATCTGAAAAAAAAAAAAAAAAAAAAAAAAAAATCACTGTCTTCCGGGAAAGCAAAATTTTTAATGATCCTCCCGGTTACGCGGTGTATAATTTACGGCTCGGCCCGATGTCGATTCGTACAACACTCCGGTTTTCGTACACGAGAATACCGGGCGAGTGTACCGCAAAAGTGCAACACGTGATCCAATGTTCCGAATCGCGAGCGCGCGGCAGCCGGCGCGAGCGATTTTTTTTCCGTGAACGGATCAAAACCGAGCCGCGATACGGCTTCTTCTTGCACAACGCGTCGGGTTTCGCGCCGAGCCGATAATAACGCCCGCGTCGTTGAAAGTAAATGGATAGGCACTACTGACCCAGTGAGTGTGCTCGAAAGATTTAAAGGGTGCATATCGGTAATACGTGAAATATGTTAATTGTCCGCCGAGGCGCGTAGTGCGTGTTTGCTTTTCTCCTACGAATCCACTTTACGATGCAGCGTACACACATCTTCGTTTTTTAGCAATAACAACGCTCTCAGGCCCTCTCGGGATGAAAATCGAGCATTGATTATCACTTACGATGATGCAAATAGTCTTATATGGTATGGTATTTAAAGAAAAAGAGAGAAGAAAAATTTCGATAATTAAAAAGATCCTCGTTTTGAAGACCGCGGTATAGTATTTTGTTGCGGATTTTTCTTGTGTGTGCCACTTTGTAGATTGCAGTTTCGAATCTGAAACAGGTCTCGCCGCAGGTTGCTGCGATGACTTTAAATCAATCGTACGTTTTAAATTAATGGGAAAATCTGCAATGATTACTGCCTCGAACTTCGTAATCCACAAAGTGGCATACATGAAACTTGTAACGAAACACGTTGCGTGGGCTTGAAACAAATTGCGCGAGGGTAATATATGTTTCATATTTCTAGCCTTTAAATGTTGTTTACTCTCACGTATAAAAAGTATTATATCCTGATTATAGCGCATGAAGAGGAATGAAACAACTGAAATCACTTTATCATATTCTGTATTCTATTAAAATAAAGAAAAAAATTTTACGCTGTATTGATTATATCGATTAAGATGTTAAGGAAATATTTTCTGAAATATTCTTTAAGAAATGAATTATATAGAAGATTTTTTTTAACATTCAAATTTATATATTAAATGTTAAATTTCTAGATATATAAACTTATTTTTTTCAAATATAACATGATTAATGTTAACATAATTTTATTATCCAATTAATATAACTTCTCTATTATTAGTCGAAATTGAAATGAATTGAAATGAAATATTTCACGTCATATTACAAGATACAAGTCCGAGAACTGAGATGCATAGGGTGAGATCACAAATTCTGAATAGCTATAAAAATTTATGCTTTTATTCAGACAATTGTCAAACAAAAATTAAAATATTTAACAATTATAACTAATTATAAAAAATATTTTATTCAATTAATTACAGTTTTATATTATTTTATTTCAATTAAATAAAAGGATATGAATAATTTATAACTAAACGATTGACCTTTCTAAATTTTGTCATACATCTTTTTCACTTAAATAAAAATTTTTATAGTAAAGATTAAAATTTTCCTATGTTTATAAAAAAAATATATATCTTGACATTATTCACGTATTATTATTCATTATGACAATAAAATGTAGAGCAAACAACAAGTTGACAATTACTTAAACTTTAAACGAATGCTAAAAATTCTCATGATATGTGCCATTTTTCCGATGAAAAATGTAAGATTTATTTAAACAAATTTATTTAAACAATGATCCAGAATTGGTATTGAACGTATCACACATTCGATGCTCTTACTGAACTAACCAAAAACCTTCGAATTGAACCTGCGATAATAGCGGAAAATGTCTCGCAATCCTCGCGCCGCAAGATACCGATCATAAGATTGCAAGGCTCATTCTCGTCATCGATGAAACGCGGAATACCAGATCTCCGATCTGGATATCCGCCTAAAATCGACTTCCTTGGAAAATTACTGGAAAAAGGGCACGCTCGGAAAAAATTGTCGACCCGACGGTCGGCCCGGATACGTTGCGCGAGTGAACTCGCGATCGTTCGCGGATTCTGGGCCATCGGCCATTGGTGTTTGTTAGATCGGTCAATCCCGGTCTCTACCTAGGCAAAATTTCATGCCATGCGCACGGGTAGGGGTGAGGGAAAGTGAAAAGTACAACGCACGTTGGGCAATTCGACTCGACTAGACCTCGCTTTAGCCGGCCGCCGAACTCGGCCAACCACGTTGGCAGTGGCGCAACAATTTGGCATTCCGATATGCCATACGGCACTTGTGTACCACCACCATCGCTATCATCGCGACCACCATCACCACCACCGACACCATCATCATCATCATCATCGTCACCGCCGCCGCCGCCGCCACTGCCGCTGCCGCTGCCGCTGCCGCTGCCGCCGCCGTCGCCGCTGCCGCTGCCGCCGTTGTCGTTCTCGTCGTCATCGTCGTCGCTGCAACCGGCGTCACTACGAACCGGCCACATACCTACGAAGCCTTACCTATATGCTTCAACCTATCCCAGTTTATCTCGCAAGACCATCGTCTTCGCTACACGCTGGCGCATACGTCCGGCCGACGTACAGGCGTACCCGCGACTCGCTTTTGTACGCTTGTGACGCATTCCCTCGAGGGGTCCCCCCTCGCAAGACGAGAACGGATAGATAGGGATACAAGCGACAGCTTGGAAAAAAAGTTTTGTCGATGACGAAATCGCCTTGAATCGAACGAGAGACTTTGTAGATACGCGGCGGTTTAATCTTTCAACGTATCGCGGTTGCTACATCGACCATACGCGCAAGGATCTTAACAGAAATGCGTGATTGTTTAAATGGATCGTAAACTTATAGTTTTCATTCAATTTAATATAGTTTTACAAAATCAAATCAAAGATTTAAAAAAGAAACGATAGACTCAAATGAATACATTGGTTCGATCACTTTTCTATGAAATTTGCTTAGAACTCTTAAGTTAGTTAAAATCAATTTATCCCGCGAAGGAGAAATTCGATCGGACATACATTAACAAAAAAATATTTCTACAGCTTCGAAAATCAAGGTACAAGAGATGTTTGGCATTTAAGTGAAAATAAAATAATTCTACTAAATTACTCACTTCACGTGTGGAAATTCCATGTATTCGTTGCAATGCATAAACCGCGCGGTAAATTAACACGACATATACAAATTGTAGAAAATAAGTGAAAATGATATAAATGTTTCAATTATTCAAATCAATCGAGCGATTTCATGGATATTGATTTAACGAAACATGAAATTATTGCAACAAAAAAATAAAATAATAATTCTCCTCCGTTTCTTTCAATAATAAGATGTCTGACATTTAAGAGTAAGGTAAATGACTGTGACAAATTGTTTACAATTTGAAAGATTCTAATTTTAAATCATAATAAACTCGCTAACCGCAAAAGAGGTAAAAATAGCTACATCGGCTCGCTCGTAAATTTGACGACGCGTTATCGAAAATTTAATTGAACAATTCTTACTTAATAATATCTGCAAGACATTTGGAATAATCTCTCGCGTGCTTAGACGCCAAGTCGTTCGTTCACCCAATCCCGTTTTATGCGGCTCGAGTAAAAACAGGATTGGGGTAGGTAGGAGTAGAATACGATGCTGAAAGAATCAATAACAAAGTAACGTGATTTTTTATCGACGAATTCACGGTGAATTTAACTGTCCGCGCGCCGGAAACTCGGCCATCGTACCTTCTATGAGTCGGCCAACGGCTGGCATTTACGCGTGACGACTCATCTCCCATCGAATGGAAATTACTTTTCTTCCACACGTCGTGCCGATCCTTAAATGTAATTTAAACGAGGAAAATATCGGTTGTAATGTTGTACAGAAATTGTGCAGAGGACAGGCTCACACGCTACCAATATTGTCTTATTTCACGGACTGGCTTCTCGGTCGGCGTACATTAAGAGAGAAACGATAGGCGCTGGGATATTAGATATATGGACAGTTATTGCTACATACTGCATTGCGTACTTTCTTCGAATCGCTTAATGAATTCGGTTGCAATACGGAGTTGTTCGAGTCAACTGAATAATACGCAATGCACGAGTGTGCACGAATCGAGATAATGCGCGCGGCGCAAAATACAGGTCGGCCGTTATGATATTTTACGATTAAAAAAGAGAAATAATACGGAGTTGAGTTGGCTCATTTCGGAGCCGTTATTGATGGACTTTGTCGATTGTCGAGTCCTGAATGTACATGTTTGAGTCCTGAATTTTTGTACTCTCTTGTAGATCTAACATTTTTAACTGTCGACTTAACTGTTCACTTTACTCACCCAGACTGCTCATAGATAAATAGTCGTCCAATAGTCGTGCTGTTAAATGCTGCTGAATTGTCGAATCGATTTTCAGGTGCAGTTCTTCGTGGTGTTCGTGCATAGCGCGCAGGCCCTCATCTTCGATTGCGGCTATCCGAAACTGGTGGCGGCTCTTCTTCTACTTCACTCGACGATCTTCTTCGTGCTCTTCTCCGACTTCTACAGGTCCGCTTACCGCAGAGGAAAGTCCGCGAAGGAACTCAAGGCTGAATAGGGCACACGAGGGACATATGAAAGGGAAAATCTTCGTTCTGAATGAGAACGAACGAAACATGTTAAGACACACACACACACACACACATACACACATTCCACGTCGAAATGTAGCTCCCTTTTGCACTGGTGATGATCGACTTCGAAAATTCTTACGCCCGTTAATGTATCGACAGACGAATGAGAAATTCATTGAAAAATAATATAATCAACAGAGGTGCAAATACAAAATACAAGAGAGTAAATACATAAAAGAATACACTTTGGAAATATCGAAATTTCTAATATATACTGAAAATGACGAAATTATTAAAAGAATCGCATAAAAGGAGAAATACAACACGGCGAAAATAATGTGCGATGTATAATTTATTATTCTTATAAATAATTTATAAATAATTAGATATAAAAAATTTATAACAATTATATATAATTAATAAATTATATATAAAAAGCCAAAAAAAAAAATTGAGGAAAAGTGATAAATAAAAGTTCAGTTCGATCAATAGGTTAATATCAACTCTTATCCGTTTGGTAAGACGATACAATGAAAATTGTATAAAAATTATCTATTAGAAATCCCTTTACGTCAGGCAGCAATCAAATGCAATTGTTTGATCGATTTTGCAGAGATAAATTGTATTAGCTTCCGATACATAAACGTCGCGTTAAAGCGTCTTTTGGATAGACGAGGCGAATTCAAATATTTCACTGGTTTAGAGCAGAGAGGTTGCTTCCATAAAAAAAGAGGATTTTCTTATTCTTTATATCCTCCCCCGGGCGTGTCTTCTTCCATAGGATATATCTCAGGTCTCGCGCGCACCTTGGATTGACTTCAACGATGTTAATAAATATTGTCTGTACGTTTTAACCGATCTTTCAATTAAGATTATTCTTTAGGAGCTTAAGAAACGTCGTGAAAAATATGTTAATTCAGATAAATAATAAATGCAACTTTCTCTTTTTTTGAGGATGGAATGTAAGATTGCGATAAACGCGAAGAAGAATGCAAGGACGAATTGAAGCAATAATACGATGGGTGTAACTTAAACAAAAATTATATTGATTGCGTTTTAAAAAGATATTCTGCCGTCTTAGACTAAAATCTCAATCTTGAAAATTGTACATTTGATATACGCGAGATTTTTCAATGTGGATATTAAAAATACAAATGTGGAATTAAAATAAAAATTTTAAAACTTCACATGTGCACGATGTTATAATTTGGAAATAATTTTGAAGCCAGTTATTTAATAATCAAACAAAAATAAATTTATCTTTTTGTTTTATGTTAAAGCACAACCGAAAAATACTGTCGCAGTTTTTCGCTTTGAGAAATGAAGCAATCTAAAAATTTATACTCTCACCAAAGAGACTCTCGGGTATACCGCAATGCGGTACAGATTACGACAAACTACCGATAAATTTCGAGGGAGTTAGAAATATGCGAATATTTTCACATATTCATATCATAAACGCATGACATAAATCTCACCTTCCTGAAAAATCTTGTCTACTTATTGAAAAATTATTACAAATAAACGAAGCTTACAATAGACGAAGATTGTGCACAAGTCAAGATAATAGATACGGAGGAACCTTAAATTACTCGAGTATATCATATTTTATTGCTTCAATTCGTCTTGTCGGACTCACCATTCCGTGAGACACAGAGGCGATAAACATGTATAGAAGTATATATTTATTTAATTTGATTTAACGGAGAGAGAGAGAGAGAGAGAGAGAGAGAGAGAGAGAAAGAGAGAGAGAGAGAGAGAGAGAGAGAGAATTATCTCGCGAGATCACGCTGACGTTTCACCACTTATTCTACTTCCACGGGATTATATAGCGAAACGTGAGATGACGAAATGTCACGGAGAAGGCGATAGAACCGGCGCGGACGCACGGTCCGACGCCGTCGGAGAGGACCCGCGGAGTTGCACGTCCGTACGGCGCTTCCCGTTTTATCGATTCCCTCGATGAAGCTGCGCAGCCATGAGGAGCGCGCGAGCGCACGAAGCGGTACCGCGAACGCCGCGGACGCAATGCTGGACGACGGCCGAGGTGCGGCCGCGACGAGACTCTCGAGGTTCAAAGTTGTACGATAGGGCGATAAGTTATTAAGTCTCTCGGCGCGAGAGACGCTAATCTTACCTCCAATCTTAGGGTTACGGCTCTCGCGTACGCCGGTCGCGTGCACCGTCTTGTACATATTGTGTATCTCCCATTTTGTAAACGACGAATAAAATATTGATTAAAATATATTACAATAGTAAACCATAACCATTTTAGATCTGCGCCCGTTAAGTTAATCACGTCGTCCAGTGTGAAACATTAATGCCGGATACGTTCCACCAACTAGTAGATTAATTTTAATCTCGGTTCAACTTACTCTTCATTCTTTTTCTAGTTCTAAGATTTAAAGAAAGATGAAGAGCAAGATTAAATCGAGATTAAAGTAAATTTATATTGGTGGAATCGGACATAAAACGTCCATTGGACACATAAAAGATGACTTCGCAAAATTTGTTTTCTTCATGTAAAATTGATATTTGCTTATAGACAAATACATTATTAACTATAGTGTCATATATATGACATACATATATTTATATATTTCTCTAAATAGAATCCGAAATGGTTTCTAACAGTTAGATTTTGACATTTTCTATTAATCTAAAGCGCAAATTATCAAGAATTATTACTGCGTTTATCTATCATTTTATAAAATAGAAAATTTATTGTTAAATACATTTTATTGATATAGCTTATTTACAATAGCGGGACAGAGTTCCATCTTTATATATGCATCTAAGTTACCGACGACAAAATTTAAATCAAATTTATTGAAATTCTATAAATTTTCACGCTGTCGCTTGTTCTTGAGCCTGTCTTGCTGCTATCCTCTTTTGTCTTTCAAGGAGACGACGTTCTCTTTCATATTCCTTCAATCTTAGAGTATAACTGTAACAAACATAATATTCTTATTAAAGTACTTTAAAGATTTATTTATGACATTTGTTTTACACAATATGAGATACCTACTCTTCAAAGTGGCATGCATTGTACTCGTGTCTTTCGTGTGCACACTTCAACATGAAAGGATAATGACGTCTTTTACACTCATGTAATTCCAAATATTTATGAGCACAATAATCACGCTTGTCCAGAGGGACCTTCAAAGCTATCATATCCTCTTCCGATATCTTCATCTCTGTAAATCCAACATGCTAAGCAAAATTTGAACATGACAGATATATCCTGATATCCAATCGAACATAAAACTTATAAAATTTAAATCATAAATATTATCCAACAAATTTTTAAATAATGAAAAACGCAACATGTTCTAATCTTCCAAAATCTTCCACATTATGCTTAACAATAAAACACATATAAAAAAATAATTAATCAAAACAATCTGGAATAATTAAATGTTATTACAACCACATAAAAAAATAACACCATTAGAATTATTAATATACTCTTCATAATAACATAAATCATTTAATAAGAATAAAAATGATTATTTTATTCCATGCCTATAGTAATTCAAAATTTTCCTATAAATTATTACTTCTTTTTGTCTTTTACAATTAATTGCAGAGAATATTCATAAATTTTGTCATCTAATTATTTTGTCAAAAAACATACCAATTAAAAACATTTTTTTTAATAAAAAAATATAGTGAAAATCAAATTTTGTTTATATTTCAACTTCTTCATAATCCAAATTTATTTATTTAATATTCTAAATAATGCAAACATAAGAAATATATTCTCTTCTTTAATTACGATAACTTTTCATTTATTCATTTATTTCATTTATTTTGTACAGCCAATATAGTCTTAATTATATCTACATATCTTCTGCCAGCAGAGCATGTCAATATAATCTAACAACAGATTATCAGCAGCTGATTCTATTCAGTTTCTATAAGAATCTACTATTGTATTCTATTAAATCTCTGTTAGAATTTCTTTTAATCAAATTTGTATCAAACATTTTATTAAATCTACTCTCAAATTTGACTGTCTAATTGTGAAAACAAACTGTAACAGAGAACTGCCTACAGCGTAATGATAATATGCAATTAAATAGATAATATAATCATCAGTAATCCCATGATTATGTCTGTTAGCAAAAAATCAACGAGATCTGATTGATCCGAAATGATGATTGACAGTAAAACTCCGTGGTAGCATATGTTTCGCGTTCAAACAATAAAGCTCAAGCTCCAAATTCGGTCAATAATAACAAAATATTGTGTGATCGAAACGCGAACGAGGTTAGATTCGAATACTTACCTCTGGGTTTTCGACCGTTTGGAAATCCGAACATCGGATCGAACGTCGGTTTACCATCAGGTTCAGGCATCGTGTCGGGATGCGTTATGTAGTAGGCGATGTAATTACCCATTATTTTTTTCAAATCTTATCCAGTGGGACAAGTAGCTGAAAGAACACGGAGCACCGTCCTATCGCGCTGACATCTGCTCATCTACTGATCCAACTTATGTAACATTATGCACCGTACAAAGTTAAATTGCACTCATCACATCTTTACTTCGAATAAATGTCTATGCGAAATTTATTAAGTTAATCGATAATTGAAAATATATATTTTCTTTTTTAAATTATAAACCATAAGCTACATAGAAATCTTTCACAAAATCTTGCAAGTACATGATCATTTTATTCTCGCTAAAGTGTAGCTGAAAATTTTTAATTTTTCATTGATAAATTGATCAATATAGGCAGAGAACAGATATAAGGGAAGATTCAGTGACAAGACAAATTCTTTGAGGAAATCTTTTATTTTTTTGCTGAAATAAACATATTGAGATATTAAAATAATGTTCATGTAATAATGAGGAATAATTACAAAAATCGCTTCAAGGCAAGTCTCATAGTATCATTTTATTTTACAAAAAAGTAATATCTGATTAGAGTAAACCTTAGTCTAAAGATCATTTCTGTGTAGTATACAACTTCTTATCAGCCCAATCTATATTATCACTCCTATTCCATTAAGCTGTATACTTACAATAAGAAGTTTTGTTATGGATTTAAATTAAAACTTAATCATCATCCTCTTCCATAGGTTCTGCAGCTCCGCTACCTAGAATGATAAACATATTCATTATATAATAAAATTCATATTAATAATTGTTTTCATTTCTACATCCCATAGAATCTGATAAAAAATTTAAAAACAGCCTAATACTTGGCGAATACTTTTTACTTATGCAAATAGTAGCTATCAAAACAAAGCAAGTACAAAAGTGTAACACTATTTTATAGCAATTAATATCATTATTGGCACAGTTTAAAATGAGAATAATATAAATCCAATTCTTAACTAATAATGAAACAACATGTTTGTTGCCATTATTGAAGCAATTTCATAACATTGATTTTTTACAAATGGAAAATATTATACATATGTGCAGAAAGCATACGTACCATTCTGCAATCGTTCCTCGCCAGGTATATGACCAGCTTGTAGCAGTTTACTAAGCCTCTGTACTTCTTCCAAAGAGGATGCATTTGTAATGGCCTCTCGAATTTTATTACGTTCTTCGGGAGTAGTCAGAGGCTTGTCCACAGATGTACCAGACGTCTGTGCCTTCACCTTTTTAGCTATTTCGCGCGCCATTTCTTTGCCACGTTTGCTTCTGAAGTATTCTGTCGCTGCTTCACGTTCAGCCTGTTTAATTTTCCGAAAATCAAGCAGTCTAAGCTGTGGAAATCTGTAGACGACGTACTGCCTATACTGTGGTTTAGCGGATACTGGGTTTTGGAGTAGGCATAAGTTCGTAAGATTCTTCAATGGTATCAGAGGCTCCAAATCACCCAGTTCTTGTATCATGTTGCCAGTTAACATCAGAGTTTGCAAGTTTGGTATACAGGATTCTAAACCTTCGCCGATTCTGACAATTCGATTGTTATTGAAGAATAGAGTCTTTATTCTTTTCAAGAGCGGAAAACCATCCAGCTTACGTATGTCATTATCCGAAAAATCTATCGTGTCAAATTGATCCTATATAAAAAATAATATAATACGATGTAGTATAATTAGCTGTAGACTTTATGTAATATTAGAAACACCAAACCATCATTTCTAATCATTTCTATTTTTTAAATTAATAATTTTTCTCTCATATTAAAGATATGATTTTGAAGTCTTTAAACTTTTTATCAATTGTTCTTTTTATTCTGAATAGAATATTAAAGTCAGGAAATTCTAAATTTCTATCCTCTATAAGAAAAAAGAATATTAATTTCAAAAAGACAATAAAAAATGACCGTTTGGTATTTTTAGAGTCACATATAGACTAGAAGCATAGATGTTTTCCTCTTGACGAAACGTGCACCTACCAAAGTCGCGCCCAGATTCTCAATGGTGGGTATTTTATATCCTACAACAATGAGATTTGATGAAAATTAATGGAACATACGGGATATATAGAGTCAAATTTTATGAACGATTTCTCACAAACCTCGAAGATCCAATTCGCGATCCCGCACAGGATTGATGTATTGCATCGACTGCTCTATCAGTTCCGGCGTTAGCTTCACCATCGTGAACGGATTATTGTTCGAATTGCTCTCGCTTTTATAACAATTTCCTTTCAAACACTTCGAATGACGCGTCCGGACACGTACCACGCTTGTCCCAAATCGTTCTTTGATGTACCTCTTTCAAGCAATAATATTTCTACCGGTTCGAAAATGAGGTTAAAACGCTAGCAACGGAGCTAGTGACATCAAAGACCGAAGCGAGAAAGCCGAGCAACCGTTTCGAAACATTTGCCGATAGCAGGTATAGAATAAAATATTAATATCAGAATTTATTTATTTATCTATTAATATTAATATGTTAAAATTTATCTATTAATATTAATATCAGAAAAATCAATGTTAAACGTACATCTAGTATTCTAATATCCATTAATTTGATGAATATTTAATAAAATATTTTACTTGTTATTATTTTTAATTTCTTTAATGTTTAAATAATTAACAAAAATAATTTCCAGTTACAAATAACGTTTAGCGGATTGGCAACCGCGATTTTTCTGGATAAACAATGACTTGATAATGTTGATATCGCATTCCTCGATACCTATCATTTTGAATGTAAAAACCATCAATTCTGAGTAAATTTTATAATTACAAAGAAATTCCGGAGACCCGGCGAAATTGAAAAGTATCGATATTATTGACTGTTGATATAAATTTTATATAATTCATTATTAAGTTCATAATTTTTTATTGTATTAATATTTTATAAATAAGTAGGTATACTTATGACTCTAATATTTATTATCGCAAAATTACAGCTTTTTGCAGTTATTATTTATGAATAATCAAATACAGATAATAGTCATATAAAAAAATGCAATTTTAAATAATTCGTTTACTTCAAACATCAATCAATTTAAGTTTTCTAAAACAGTTTCGATTAAACTCTGATTAAATTAATCGGCGACTAACTCATTTGTTGTTTAAAGCAAAATTTCTAACTATTTCTGTTCAATAAAATTTGTTGATTCTGATTTAATATTTTTTTTTTTCCATATCTTTTTTGTCAAACAACAAAAAATTAATTCAATCAATATTAATAATAATAATAATATAGATTACTTAATAAGTTACTAATCATCATTTACATTATTTAATAAGTTAATAATCATCATTTAACTAAATTGGTGAGTGTCTTATAAAAAAAATTCTAGTTATATATTTTATTGTTCATACAAATTAATTTTTCTTTTCTTTCTATTAAAAAAATAATTAATTAATAATTCTATAAATTAAAAATTAATTTATTAACATTTTCGAACACTATCGAACTTGTTAAAACATATGTAATGTTCACGATGAGAAACAGCTTGTAATATGAAGCAACAAGAATGTAATATGCATCCTTCATCCATTAATTTTTTTGCATATAGAGAAATCCTATTTTTCCGACAATTTACGCTAATAAAAACGAGTCGACAAAAAGCGTCAATAACTCGGTTAGTGATTGCGCAATGATTACGATAGCGCATAATATCTAGTCGTGTAACACCTGTGTTCTGCCGTAAGATGTAATGACTTTCTTCCCTCATTCGGAAGGACAAGAAAATATAAAAAAAACATTCTTACTATATTCGTATATTTTTTTTTTGTACTCTGCTTGACATGCCGAAAAAGAAAAATAGCGTGTTGAATATAAGCATAATTTAAAAAAAAAGAAAGATAGTTATACAATAAATCTGTGTAAGATCTGTGTGGATAATTCTTTTTTTGAATTCTTTTTACATTGTGATTCAATATTTTTAATGTAATCAAATCGCTGATAATCCTATAAATAATATGTTAAATGATGCTGTATCTAATCTAAAAGTGAGAGAGTAATATCTTGGAACATTTAACAAAGATTGCGTAACTGTAAAATGCGAGTGGCATTAAATAAAATCCGGTTCTCGGTTAAACGATTTAATAAACAAGTATATATTGAACACTATAAATACTTTACGTTCACTAAATAGGCACTTCTCGTGTCAACACATCATCTCTAAATATTGATGTTAGTAGCAACTAATTGTAGTATAATAATTAATAACAATCAGTTAGTGTTTTTGAAAAAAAGAAAAGAAAAAATATCTCTAAAGTCAAATAGATTTATTCATTCAATTTTAAAAAATACCAACAATTTATGAAAATTAATGAAAGTGTATATAATAATATAAATAAATTATATTAATATATCTAAATATATGTGTAGCCAAATAAAGAAACTTACACAATTATTTAAATGTAGAAATATTAAAAGAGTAAAATTATGTACTTTATATAAAGAAACAATAAAATTTTCTTAATCTTGTATTTATTTAAAATAAAAATGTTTATTCTAAAGTCATTAAATTAGTAACAAATATAAAAATTGAAATTTTGAAATGCTGTCTATCGCAAAACAGTTCTAGCATTAAATTAATAATTTGCGGTTCCACGAATTTTAAATGTTGTATAAAATGATGCTTTTGTTATTCTTCGAATTCTTTGAATGTAAAATTAATGCATTGTCATGTTGGTTTTTTCCTGGGTTTTGTCTTTTCTTTTAATTTTCACATTTAGTGTAAATGTTGTCACTTTTACAATAAAATTTTTCTTTTTAAAATTGTAAACTTTATAAAACAAACTCAAATTTTGTATAATAAATTTTTTTAATCTTAAATTTATTTGCAAACTGTCAAAATTTTTCACATACCGTATAGTTAATAAAATTAATGTGTTAACAAAATCAAAATAAAAATTAAAAATCAAGATAAGAAACAATATTTTTCTAACATTAGATATACCCTGTCGCTATAATATGTTATTAGAATAGATTTAAAAAATTTTTGTCATAATTTTATTGAAATGAAGGCTTTGCTAATAATAATAGTAGCAGAAAAAGATATCTACATATGAACTGTTGTTTCAATCTTCATAAATTGCTTCTAGCGATTGCGCAGTAAAATCATTAGAAAATCATTAAAAAAATTCCATAATACGATATCGTTAAAATAATTTATATACATCGCATATTTTTGCCCAGGTAATCATCGACAAGTAAATTGAGAATGAAAATTAAAAACAATAAGTAAGAGAATGATGGTAAAAAAGCCACTGATATTAATAGAAATATGTAATACGTATTTCTTTTAATAATATATTCTCTGAGTCAACAGATTCCATGCCTAATCAGCATTTGCATAGTTTAATTCATTAATATTCATTATTTATCGATGTTGGAACATAGTTTTAAGATAATAAATTAATGATGAAATCATAATATCACAATTATTAATTGACTGATAATCAATTTTTATATTCCGGATGTTAATAAATGCACCTTATAAAATCTGTTAAAAATTTTACGAAAGATGTCATTTTTATTAGAAAAATTAGAGATTAGAAAAATTAGAATCCATTAATATACATAATTATTAGAATGCCAATGTTTTAACAAACATTTTTAATAATTTCGCATGTCCTAGTACTAATCTAATTATTATTCTAATCTAATCATTATTTGTCGTCAAAATAATGTTACGTTTATTGTCACCAAAAATAACGACAAATAACGTCAGCTTGCTATTTGGAATAATAAATGTTTTCAAAAGCTGCTAACAAAGAAACATTTCTAACTGTAAATTGCAAAATAATATTAAACCTACATAAATCTTTTTTTCGATCAAAAAAAGAAATTCATTATTCAGCATTCACTTTAGTAAAACTTAGTTTAAAATTTTAGTTTTCCTGATTATAGTAATATTTTGAGAAAATGTTTCAAAATATATATAACTTACTTGTAACACTAATAAAGATGATGGAAGTGATATGATAAATACACAACATTCCGCCTGAACACGTTCTCTTTCATATTTGAAGACTATATAATTCATGTAGGGATCACGAGGGATATTGTTCACAATTCAATAACAAATTAATTTTTTTATATGCAAGAACAAGAGCGATCATTTTTCATTTTTATATACTAAATACGATTTCATTATTATGTAATAGAGCAATTTAGTGAATGGGATTGTATTTAACGATCAAAAAACATGATTACTCTCGTTCTTATGCTCAATAAAATTTTTTTTTTTTTGTTAAACTGTATAATAATACTCTTCGCAATACATAGTACGTCATTACATAGTACGTCATACATTAAACATCGGAATGTATTGTATGTCTCCTTTATTGGTTCTAACAATATTAGTTTATCATCTAAGACAAGAATTATAAATAAAATTATATTTTTAATGCTTCTTTATTTATTTATTTATTATAAAACAAAAATTTTAATAACTGTAACAATATAAATCTTGCACAAGTCTCAATGTTTCAAACTTGTATTACAAAGATACAATAGATTTATATCAAGTTTATAATCTTCATTATTTTCTTATCAAATGTCTTTACAAATTACTCTATGTATAAATTTTTTAAATACGTTTAAATACATTTGATAATTTCTTAATATATTTGTGATCGCGTGCGATATTATGCGTGTATATGTACAATATGCATGATATATATTTCATTTATTAATTTTATTTTATATGAAGGAAAGAATTATATACAATATAAGACAATAATGTATGTTATTTTTGTCTATTTAAGCAAATTAAAAAATACCAATAAAAAAGCTATATTAAAAATTTGTAAACAGATATAATTGCATAGATTATTGCTAGAGATATTATCGCCTTACTAATTGCATTTTGTTACAAAAACACTATGTAATGACAAATTGTTAATAAATTTGAATTGGTAAATATTCATATGCAATTATAAATTTGAATTGGTAAATATTCATATGCAATTATAAATTTGAATTGATAAATATATGAATAATATCAATAAACATTACTATTCACAGAGACATTCAATTTTTTTTTTTTATTTTTCAAAATTGTTCATTCAAATTCAAAATTCTATTATATTGTTGTATTATCTTATTGCAATTTAATAACTGAAATTATATTGAGCGTTTAAAAACTTCATGGAGATAATTAATTTCTTGATTTTGTACTCAAAGAAATTAATTTTTTATTGAATAATATAATTTTATTGAATAATAATACTTTTCATAACACATAAATCATACATTTTTATATATTGGAACATTATATGTCTATAATATTGATTCCATCATCTTTATCGAAGTATTTTACAAATATTCAAATGTTTTAAAATATTAATACAACTAGTAAAAATAAATAACATTTTATTAAAAACACTGAAATTAACAAAATGATACATATAATACATTAATTCGTTAAAATTTATATATATTATATTATTTGTTTGTGCTTATCGCAAAATGGGTTCATAATTTCTCTTTTCGTCATCAGAAAGAAGAAATTTATATAGAATTGACATTATTTTGCAATGTACTCTTGGAAATTTTCCCTTGTAAGATGTATTAAAATGATCTATGCGTTATTTAATTGCTATCACTATTGCTTAATGTGAACATAACTTTCCTTCTATTCTATCATTAGCGCTGTCGCAAAATGCAATGCACTTTGCACTGAGTAGGCAACGTGTCGATAAAATCCCACGAACTTTTATATAATCTTTAAAAGAATTAAGCTCAGATCAGTGCAATAAAAATTTATTTACTAATTATAAAAAATATTATTACATTTGTTTATACACACACACGCACACACACACACACACACACACACACACACACACACACACACACACACACACACACACACACACACACACACACACACACACACACACATGTATTTTTACATATAGCAATTGTAAAGCTGACATAGAGAAGAAACATGCTAAAAAACTCCTTCTGATCGGCATCGCCAAGTAATCGAGATTCATAACGACGCAAGAAAACACACATGGTATTTTTTTAATATTTCTCCCTCCTATCAGAAGAATATCAGAATATTATCTCGATTACTTGGCGATGCCGTATATGACATATGCGAAATCACTAAAGTTTAAAGCAAAATAGAACTTCGAAGAAAGTAATACCTTGCGTTACGTATAAATATATAATATATGTTTGGATACAATCGGACAATGAACGCCATCGTACATGTGTGATTCACTCTCGCGTATAATTCCACATTGACGTATTCTTTCCGAGTATTTTGCATCGTCAGGCTTCTTAAGAATACATAATTATTAAAAGAAATTTTATAACCCGAACGCGCGTAATTGAAAACATTTCCATGCAAAAAGGTGTTAATGATAGAATTTTATTACTATTTCCTTGACATTAGCAAAATGGGTGTTTCTTAAGTACGGTGATTCTTAAGTACATTCCAAGTTTAAAAATAATACAAATGCAAAATATTATGAAAGCACGTAAGTAATAAATCCCTGAAAGGGCTGCTTACTTGTGCAACGATAAAGTTTCTGATTCTAATGGAAATAAGAAAAGTTCGCTAAATTCCGGTTTCAAAACGAATTTTTAAGAGCATTACTTGTAGTCAATTTTTATATTTAAGTTTTAAAATCTTAAAATGTCATTAATCAATTGGAGCTATATTAGCATCATAAAAATTATGAATATCTTATAGGTGTAATAAATGCTAATTCTGTAAACTAACTATGAACTATAATTAAGAACGGACTATGAATAACCGACCGATGCAATAATTAATTATAATTGTAATTATAATTAATTGTTTTGGTAATGTTTCCAAAATATCGAAAAACAGTGATTTTAATACAAAATAATTTTAACAAAAAAACTTTAATTAAAAATTTTTAATAAATGATTTCGACTCCTTATCCTGGCATTAATGAAACTTTTCTGACATGCAGAAGATGATACGATATTAGTTTTCTAAAAATTAAAATAACTCATAATTTTACTCATATTAATAGTATGAGAATAATTTATAAATAAAAGTGTAAAAAATTATTAAACTTAATGATAAACTAACAAGTATAAAGTTGATTACCTACGCGCAGCGTAGTTAATCATCTATATTAATAATTTCAGCACAATATAAAATATCCAGTTTTAAAGCATACAAAGAAATATATCTAATCACTATATCTAGTTTATTTTATTCTAGTCTATTCAAATCATTATTATTTTCCTTTTTTAATTCAAATTTCAAGTAGCATACCTGAATAAAAATACGTAGAAGTCTGCTTTATTCGACGAATGCCCAGTCATTGCTAGTCTTCCAATTCCTTCATCATTAATATTAATTTGGGATTAAGTATATACAACCTCGTATGCTAATGTATAACGTTAACTTGCGAAAATAAAATTTAAAAATTTTAAAGATGGCGTAAAAGCGAATAAATACGAATAAACGAATTTGCTTGCAATGAATGTAAATGACATTACGAATACGAACGAATACGAACGAGCGGAATTTTACGTCAATCGATAATGTTTTGCCTATTGTCGGCACATCAAAGAAAGAATGCTCAATATTTATTTTCGCTAACTTAGTATGGCTCATCTTATATAATTGCAGGAATAATCATCATTAATTAATTTATTAGATAAAATTTAATTAACTGCAAATATTCTTTTGTAAAAAATGATTAGTATTAATAATTAAGCATTCAATTTAAAAAAATTATAATAAACAGTCGATTAATATACATAACAAATTACATATTAATATGTATACATAAATATTACTCATTAAAAGATCAAGAACTGTTATCTTAATGTCAAATTTTTTAGAGAAATTATAATGAGAATAAAAATAAGAAGGAATTAAAAGTGAAAAAGGATAGAAAATATATTTGGAGAAAGGATAATCTTTATGGCTGGTATAATCTTACGGCTGGTATAATCTTAAAGATTAAATCGAGACTACTTTAAGAATTTAAGAAAAATCTGTTTTATATATATGCGCGCATATACATATATACAAAAGCTCATAGGCTAAGTTGATTAATATGAGATATATAGGAAGTGTTCCAGCAAGGAAGTATCAGCGATCATCTTAATTTTTCGAATAAATCATATATGCGGCAGGTAAATTGCACAGATTGAAGATTAATACGCAAACAAATTATCTTTTATGCAAAAGAATTTTTAAATTATTATTAACGTGATAACAACCTATGTTAACGCAATTGTAAGTCAACAATGACATCGCATAAAATTGATCTTTAGCACTTGAATTGAATTAACCTCGGTAAAATTGTACTTTTATGAATGGCAATTCATCCGGTTCAAAGAAGAACAATGAAAAAATGGAAAACTTCACTCCCCCACTTTTGCTAATGTACGTGAACGAAATCTGTGTAATTTATCTTTGTTTTTTATTTTTTTGCCATTTTTTTTTACTATTATCCTTTCATGATTCAGATAATGTTTGGTACTCATTGTACAAACGGAAGATCATTGAACGCGGTATTTAACCGAAGGACAACAAGTTTCTCTCTCTCGAGAGATCTTTATAATATACTTACGGAGGATGTAAATAAAAATACACGATGCGCGGCTTCTTAAGAAAAGATATTCGGTATTTTAAAGTTGTTTTTGTCTGTTCTCCTTGAGAACATTTTGAAAAAAATAGAGAAAAGTAAAGCCCTTGGATACGCAAAAACGAATTGAACGATGAATTAATGTAATGATCGGTTGAATTAAATCGGCATAGGCGGTGATAGTAGGAAATTTAAATCTTTTACTTTATGATGCATGTTGCAGAAAACAGTTCTAGTTTTAACATATCAGGGAAAAATTGATAATTGAAAAACGATTCCTCAAAGAAACCTATTTTTTTTTTATTTTGTTTAGAAAGGCAAAAGTTAAACGTTAATGAATTGACATTTATATAGCCATAAAAAAAAATACAAGATTTTATCGACCTACTGAGGTGCTTTTTTGACTGCTGGATAGCTTGCGTGCTCCTCTGCTGGCTATTTTGCTGGAAATGCTATGTTGGAAATTGTATAGCCTGTTGGCTACGCTGCTGGCTGATCTGCTGGATTTTTGTGATAGATCCGATGCTATTTTTCTCGCGTGGTCTTGTACCGGCTCACTTTGAAAACCCATCAAGGCGCAGCTGTAGATCACGTGATCAAAATATTCCCTTCGAATATCAGATATTCTATCATTCTTCTGTTTACTACAACTTGTCAAATGTCGTGATAATAAATATGACAAAAGAAAAATAAATAAATACTTTCAAGTACTTTCTATAAAATTCTAGTTATTCAGCCAGCACGAAAACTCGCACTGTGTGATGCTAAACTAGCAAGACAGCCGGCATCGCTGTCAGCAGCGCTGCCATCACGAAGCCATCACAGGAAGCATGCAAATCCAGCAAGAAATCTAGCAACCAATAAAGCACCGCGTGCCACCGGCTTAAGCTCTTGACGCGATAATTCTTGATGTTTTTACATATCCTTTCATCCAAATTCAGGTTTTTTTTTTTATATCAATAGTCATTTAGCCGATTATATACTTTATCTTCCTTTATATACTTCATCTTCCTTTCATAAAACGTCAGTTGCGCGTTCTGTTCCTTGGAACAAGGAGAAGAAAGGGGAGGTCGAGAGGGACAAATTGCAACGAGGATGACTCTAGAGATTAGCGCAGGGGCGCAGGTTATTGGCTCGGTTTGCGCGAGGTAAACAGCACGTATTGTAGCAACGTGCGTATACATCTCCTGCGTGCAAACGGCGGCTTAAACTCGAACACGCGCACTTGTCATTCGCGCACCACGCGAATTTTAATTCCGCGAGCGATAATCACTCGACAATTAGCGAGTCGCGGAATGGCACGGCCAAGGTCGCCCCAGCTGACAGGCTCGATTTATATCGATAAAAAATTTTCTTTGCGAGCTTAGCGAGCCTTTGTCTCTTGGATCTATAGTCTCCCGTTTCGGCACGCGAATAGAGAATACTATGCGGATGCGACATCGCTTCCTTATCTGTTCAACGCCCGGTGACATTAATTTTGTACGACGTGTGTTTCGTTAATTCATGATTCGTTCGTTGATTCATCTACTCAAAAAAAAAAAAAAAAAAAAAAAATAAAGAAAAAATAAAAGCTGCCATAAATGGCAAGGTCCTGCGCACAATGAAGGAACAGAAATAAATATTAAATTTGAGAAATAAAAATTAGGAATAAAAATTAAACGTAACGCAAAATAAACGAAATTAGTATAAGATATAACTATCTTATGTCCATTTTGCGTTACATTTAATCTCTATTCTTAATTTATTATTCAAAATTTAATTATTTTCAAAATTTAATATTTATTCCTGTTTCTTAATTGTATGCAGAAAATTTCCTTAATTGTATGCAGTCTGTTATAAAATAAATGACAAAGATGAAATGTTTTTTTTTGGATCATTTTTAATTATAATAATAATGTGATATATAAACCTATGAATATAGAAAAATTGATTATGATAATTTAACTTATAAATTAAATAACTCATATATTTTAAAAAATTCTCCAATATAAAATTTGAAAGTACAATATTCTTTCATTACTTGCGAACAGTTTGTTATGGCGATTTTAATTTTTGATTTTTAAAATCGTTTTTTCATATCACTAGTATTTCATACGCGTGATCACGGCAGTGTCAAAAAGTAAACTAAATTTTTCATTATTTTGAGTTTTTAAGTCAGATGCGATAAATAATCGTTCGTTTACACACACTTCCAGAAAGAAAATATGTCTTATCACTTGATGCACAAGATATATAAACGCATGACAACAATTACATGTGTTTTCAGAAATCATAATTCTGTTTCTTTTACTTATAAAAATATCATTGTACGTGTTTGAAAAAATATTTCTATAAGATAATTATACCAGAAAACAAGATGATTAATTCGTTCTAATACTCTTTTCTGTAATTCATTCCTCTATCGAAACCTGTGCAAAATTTATTACATAGTTATAAATTACTTATAACTTGTTATGTATTTCTTATCGTTACCGTTAGTGTCGGTCCACAATAGGTGATTTAAGCTTTAAGACGTAAGAAATTGACCAATTATAATCGAATATGAAAAGAATAATCGACTATGATTGGTCAATTTCTTACGGCTTAAAGATTAAATACTTATTGTGGACCGACACTTACAAAATTGTTCTCGCTAAATCTCATGTAGTTTCAGCTATTCCTCAGCTTCCGTCCGACACGATTCGAATACCCAAACAGATGCGAAGAAGCGCACCATGCTCATTATCCTTTCACGCCACGCAGACCCTGGGCTTGTTCGCTATGCGCGGTCTCTTACAAATAAGGACCACCCAGTGCCAAAGTTCGTTGTGCGCATCGCGAATAGTAGTAAATTATATAAATAGCTAATGGCACTCGTCTCGATTGCGTCTCGATCTTGTGGCGGAGTGGCTCGGTCGGATAGTTAGCCACGCATTTTGAATGCCGATTTCTAACATCGACAACATATACGCCATTTACGATTGTGACGCGTCACGGACACACGATGATCCGACACCCACTTAAAAACACCAGTCCAGTCACTGCAAAAATGCGACGTTTGGTCCACAGGTGCGACCAAGGCTTCACTGACCTTGTCGCAATCATTTCACAATTATCAATCCTTTACATATTCATTAATTATCCACATTCCCGTTTCGTGTATCGTTTAATACTGTTTTCTCCTGAAAGAAACTTTCCACAATGTTGCTGATAATATAATTATAAAAATTAATCGTAATTAGAAAATTAATTATAAAAGTTAGTTTAATTTGTCGTACAAAAGCTGTATATTGAGAGTTGTATAAAGTTGTGTTATTTCTTAAAAAAAATATGAACATCAGAGAAAGAAAAACAGAGAAGTAGGCGCAAAACAACTTGAATAAAATTTTAACGTGTATAATGCGTGTATCCACTAGAAATTCAAATAGTAATAATGAAATATTAATTGTCATCAATTGACATCGTAATGCATTTTACTTAACACTCAAGAATCCGATATTGGTATTTCAATTTATCTCCATTCCTTTATTACCATTTACAACTTCTTTTTAGCAGTTTTAAATTGAGATCACCTTCTATTTTGTGTTGCAGCAAAAACATGTCAACATATCAAGAGAGGATCAATATAGAAGAGAAGAAAAATACAAAGATTACATCGTATTACGTAAATCGTTTTCCTGCTTAATAATAAATTATGAATCATTTTAGAAATAGGAAATAAAAAAGACAGTATTCATTAAATTACTGTTAAATTACTCTATTCATATTTTTAGCAACATTTATTATAACAAATATATGTATTGATTTTATTAATATCATAAGATAATAGATATTATAAGATAAATTTTTTTTCATTGTAAATATTATCTTTCAAATGTAAATATGGACAATATAAAAAGGAGATATCATAGTAGGAAAAATTAAATAATAAGCCACGTGTATGAATGTATGAATATATACATAAAAATGATATGTTAAATGAAAATGGAAAATCATTAATAATTAAATAAGATTAATGAAGGTATCAAGAAAAAAGATAATGCTTGAAATTAATATCATTTTGTTTATACTAGTTTAGTTAAGTTGCTCTGCATAAATATTTATTTTAAGCAATAATACAACAGTAACTGTTGTTAACAATATTCTAACCAAAAAGATGCAAATTTATAAGTATATTTATAAGTATATTACGTATATTTATAAATATATTTTTATATACTTTATATATAATAATATATTTTATTATATTTTATATATTTTATATATTACATATATTTTATAAAAATAAACTCAGGAAAGAATTATATTTAAATTATTATTTGGCATTCGAAATTAAATTACTATAAATTCAATCATTTGTTACGGGGTGCATTTAAAATATAAATAGTAAAACATCATAGAAAATTGTTCAATGTCATTTAATATTTTTTATTATCAGCACGTAAAGAATAAATTATGCATTGATACAGTCCTTACGAAAGATTGCTAATAGCGTTTGTAAAGAGGGTTCGTAAGGAAATAAAAGAGTCATTGTGAACTCTATGGTTACAAATATATGCGCATCATGACTAGCTTCCGGGACAAAATTAAGTAATCGCATCCTTAATAAGTATGTATAATGCACGCAAAATGTTTTAGGTAAAATAAAGAAAGTCATCAAAGTCGATTATTAACATGTAAATATAAAGTGACTTGCTTAAAAAAAAATTGGACTATGACGATTGTTAACACAAGAGGACGGTAAAAATCACAAAGTAAACATTTTCCAAAAATAGTAATCGATATTAGTTTAAAATTATATTATATAAGTTATTAATGTATAACGTGATATGCAATATTTAATACACGTTTAATTTAAATTTAAGAAAAATAATTTTGAACTAAATATTGAAAAATTTAAATTTTTCAAGGCATATTTTATATATGTAAAATATTTATATACTCTATAAGATTATTCTAAATTATTATTTTATTAAACTTAAAAATCTTTAACTTAGATATTTATTTTACATTAAGAAAGTTTCAGTATTAATATCAAAATTATATAGTTAAACATTGTCAATATTTTATTTTAAATATTAACTGTTAACATATAGCTTTTAGACCCATGAAACATATATTAAACTAAGAACTAAAAAATAATTAAATTAAAAGTAAATTTTCAACATAATTAGAGACTCAATTTACGTCGATTAAGTGCATCATAAACATTCTACACTCTGGTAAAAACTGCTTAGCGATAATTGCTTAGCGATATCGAATTACAATACAATTGAAACAATAATTCATTATAATTATATTTATATAATTCTCTGGTATATATCTATGTAGCAAGCTGATGCTATTTATCGTCACTTTAATAATATGTAACGTCAGAATGTTATCTGAGTAATAATAAAAATGATACAATGTAAAAATTATGAATAAAAACGATATTTCATTCTTTATGCTTTAAGAAAAAAACAACTTATTGTACATCAATTGTCGTTAGGTTTACAAGTTGATACATATTTAACATTTTCAAAGAACAAAAAAAGAAAATTACTTTTTTCTAAAAATTTCTAAAAATTCAAAAAATTTTTACCTTTTTAAAAATTCTTAAATTTTCTTTTTTTATTATTTCCGTTAAGTTAGTAAGTTTGTAAGTTAGTAAGATTGTACGAGAGAGAATAATATTTTATACATTATAAATAATTATTGTTAATTGATCGATATAAAATGACATAGAAATTTTTGAAAATATCTTTCTTTAAAAATACAATAATACATTATAAATAACATTAAAACAAAATCAAATTAAGTGTAAGTTGCTCTCTAATTTCGATGGAAATTTTTTTTTACACAAATTAATTATCAAAAAACTCATAAAATCGCAAAGGCATAACCTCGTTATTACTTTCAAGCTGTCGTTATACCTCTCTTTCTCGCGTTTAGAATGTAAATAAAAGTAAACTCTAATTTAATTGCCATGCGATTGCGCGTTACGCAAATGTCCTTGTCAATCGTACGGTTCAATTAAATTTATAAGATCTTCGCCAATGTTTCCGCACCCCCTTTCATACGGTTGCGATTACACCATCAATTCGGGAGGAAACTTGGCCGAATCATCGTCAATATAATCGAGTCATAATTCGGTGGAATCGAATCCTCGCGAAGACAAGACGTCTTCATTCTTCTCTTATCCTCCACGAGGATAATAGCAAAGTGCAATGGATTGGGGAAGGTAACCTACGACATGCACACGGAGGTGCTACATGATTGTAAGAGACGATATAAGGCCCCGTGATGGCGGTGCGGTCTCAGTTTATCGACTGGTGCCTCGCGGAAGAGATGCCCACACCCGTTCGTTTCTCGCGCCTTTAATTTCCCTTTTATTCTCAGCTTACATTTTTTTTTCTCACTTTTCACGATACATGGTCGCACTCGCAAATCCAGTTCCCGTTACTATAGTGTAAATAAATTTCTGCACGCGCCTGTTTTTCGCACCGGGAGGATTTCGCAACGATCGAAGTACGCGAAGAGTGGCACAGTGAGTATTACCATGATTTTACGTGCTTCGCCTGCGAATCATCGTTATCACCGCGTACTTACGCAATTCTTTATCTTTTGAGTACAGAAGTATTATAGTTCCAGAGATCCGCATTAGTAAAAACCAGCAATCGCCGATAAGTTTTTCGTGTTCAGACGAGATCGCGATTACGATTGTAAATATTTTGTTTTATTTTGGCGAATTGTAGAAGCAGTATTTCGTGAAAAAATTGCTTAATAAGACATGTATTAATATGTATTGATACGAACTGGAACAGGCGCACATTGCACCACATTGTGCGCTATTAAATTTTGATTCTTGATACGTATATGATATTCGAATTATACATATAGAGGTAATTACTCGGGAATATATTACAGGAATTATTACATTGAGTGCATATACCGTGACGAACATCGGCTCTATTAATGTGTTTGATGCGCGTACGTGCAAGACGTATATAAAACACCAGATTAAAGTAATAAATATATTTGCAAAAAATTGTATTGAAAGAAATTTATATTCTTTTTTTTTTTGTAAGTCTGAAATTAATATTCTTACTTAATATTTTATTCATGTTTTAATCATATAAAACTTTACATATATAAAAAATATTTTTAACAATTAGCATAAAATACATTTTAAAAAATTAATTTATTGTATTTTATGCTAATTGTTAATAAAAAGATATAATTAATCTCAAATGTATTCACTATTTAAAAAAAAATAAAAACCTTGTGATTCAAAGAATAATATGGTAATCGTTCAACTTTTATTAAACTTAAATTTTATAATTAACGTAAAGTCACTTTTACTAAATGATATGTGCAATAGACAAGATTAAAATAATAAATAACACTTACAAGAAAATGTATTAAAAAAAAAAATTTATATTTTTGTAAACTTAAAATTGATATTCTAACTTTATGTTCTAATCATGTAAAGTTTTAATTTATAAGTATATAAAAAATATATAATTTTTATCAACAAAAATAGCATAAATACACTAAAAAAATAAATGTATGAAATGCTGGGATGATATTCTTCGTTTAAAAAAAAATAGAAATATTGATTCAGAGAATATTATAATAATATGGTAATCACTCGACTCTGAAACTTAAGTTTTATACTTAGTCATGTTTGCCAAATAATATGTGGAATACTTATGTGTAAAAAATTAATAATAAAAATAAGTTTTAATTATATTATATTAAACTGACTATACTAATTTAGTAGCCTCGTGTATTCATTATCATATTACGTTAATGTAATACTGACACTTAATTCAATGTATAGTATAGTTGGGAATTCTATTTATAACAATAATTGGTTGGTACTATTTGATTTAGCTTACAATAATTTATTTTCAAAGAATTTTATTACGTATATCTATCCTCTTCTTTCAAAATCTTATCTTCTAATAAGTAAAAATTGATTAAACTCTGTTATAAACTAATTCATATATAATTTCGAAAAAGAAAAAATTATTAAATTTGTATATTACATTTTTTTCATATTAAGTTTATTAATATTTAAGAAAAAAAAATAGAAAAATATAAAAAAATGTTTAATTAAGAATGATACACATTTTAATAGCTGTAATAAATATTGCTGAATATTTCTAAAAGAGATAAACAAAATTCTTATTTATACTATAAATAATTGTAATTTAGTAAGTGTTTGGAATATTATCAATCCAATGAATATTAATCTACTTATTTTCTATTTTAAGCATACCGATTATCGATTCACTTTTTCAGCATTTTTGATCTTTCAATACTTACTACTATTGTTCTCTTTTCACATGAAAGGAATTTCCCAGTCGAATTTCCATCACAAATTTCTATTACAAATTGTATTAAATTACAATTTCATTCAAAGTTTTCTTCACAGAAATATGATGATGATTTTTGTATTTATAATGATATGTAATTATGCAAAATTATATTTCATGAACATGATATCGTAATGATATGTATAGTTATCAGATGTATAGTTATCACGTATATATGTGAATAAATTATTCATTCGATTTCTCTTTGACAAATTAAATAATTAAATTCTGAATTGATTATTATTCTATAAAATTGAACAATGTACTCTTTTATTTCAAGATCGACTTTGCAATTTCATGCTTTGACTCCTGAACACGAACTCTCATAGAACTCTCAATCGTCCTTCACATATTCTTTTTCTCTTGGACACATTAGCGTGCCGCGAGAAAACACTTTTCTTCATTCCTTAAGGTCGAGCGAATTCCTTTGCTCGGACATAAAAACATAGCGCGTAATTAACAGTCAATTAAAGTAAGCGTGCCCGCGCGAAATTGCGATACAGATACGGGTGTACGTGACATTATGACGGGGCGCATGCCGTAACAACCGTGCTCAAAAGCGTCGCAGCTTACTTTCGTTATTAAATAAGTGTAAGGAGGATGCACCTGACTCGTCACGCAAATAGCAACCTTAAGAGAGCGTAGCGAATTGCATCACGGAGCCGACCGCAAAGCCTTCACATTTTAAATTTGTTTTTGTATCTTTTGTTTTCATTTCCCACGTCAAAGTTCGCATCAATCGTTCGTATGCGGGTATAAAGTATGCGGGTATAATTTTGCGGGTATAAAGTATGCGGGTATAATTTTATGAAATCACAGGTTTCAAGAATGTGTTAATTTTTTTTGTTTTTTTCGAAGGAATGACGAGGAAAATTCTGCCCGACACGTGTCTCCGCGCAAGAAGGATGCGGTTGCATCGATGACGATGTTATGGAAATTACCGCGGCGATTATCGTATTTTCGATCTGATTAACGACCGATACGTCAAGGCGTGTTTACGCGACGCGCGCAAACGAGACAGAAATTGTTTGTATAATCGGACAAACAATTTTACGAATTTTACTGGCCGGGCGCGATCGGCCAGAAAATCGGCCGTAACGTTAGATTGTCGATCGCGGAAAGCGTTCCGCGGGGCGTTTTGCGAATCGAGATATTTTACGACAACCGGGCTAACGGTAGCAGCTAGTACTATTTCTTATGGCAGAGATCAGCACTTATACAACGTAAGGGCAACCTATAATCAAGGAAATTCGTTCGTATTACACTCGCGAGGAAAGTGAGATCGTAAGTCGCAAGAAAGTCACTCTACATCGCGGGACGTGATTATACAAACTGTTATAGTCTCTGATTGCTCTAGCGCACGTCACTGCAACTTTGTGTAACACACACACACACACACACACATCTTCTCGATAATGTACTTTTACCCGGGAGATATCCGAGAAGGGAGAGAGAGATCATCTGCGCCCGTGATTGATTGCGGCGAGCGGCCGCGCGGGAATAACGTCGCAGGGAATGGAAAAGATCATATTTAGTCCTCGACCTCGGGATATAGGCGTCATGGGTGTCTTAGGTGTCTATCGAGTGTCCCGTAGATACGATCGGGGATAACAAGCTCTTCTCGACGCCTATGATCGAACGTTACGTATCTTTAAAAATATGTTCGGGATTAATTGCAGTAGAGTCGGCGTGCTGCCGCAGGTGCCTGGTGTCGAGTCTGTTTTAGCACCGGCGGAGCGGAGGAGCGAACAGGATTGCAAGACGAGTGTCGTACTACTGCAGGCGGGACGCGTGTGAGAGGCCGCATTTTTCCGCGGCGAGAAACGAGTTCTCTCAGTCGCATGCAGTTCTTTAGCGAGACGGTTACTTTTCCTTTCTGCTGCAGCGAGCGCGCGAAGTTGCGAAAGGCGCGACGCGGGGTTGAACGAGTCGCGGCGGCGGCGCCGTCGTTTTTCGTCGCGGAATAATGAATGTTTCGTTGGAAGTCGCGGATCGCGAAATCCAACGAGAGGAACATCGTCCCCCCGTCCCCGTGGCCTCTCCTCCCGACCGAGGGGTCGGGATAACGAAAGAGGAGCGACGCCGAATTTGACTAAATACTAACCGCGGGAGAGTTAGGTTGTTTAATAAAACGTGACGAATCGAATTGGCAAAGGGAACTCGACCGACCGGTTTCGAAATAAATGGCATTAACGAATACCGATCGTTCTGCATCAAATTGCTAGAGCACATAAAAAGAGTCGGGTTTTAGCTTGCAAGTATTTGGCAACTTCCGAGTCCTGAACTTTCTTGTCCGTTCTTGTTGTAGGGTAATGAGGTTGCAATAGTAACAAAAATTGTCTTTCTCAATGTGCGTAAAATCTTACGTTTTCTTCATTTTGATCAAATACAAATGGCATAGATCTTTCCTTTTTACTATGAAAATGATTTTTCATCAGGCATATTAATGGAGATTACTTATTTTTGAATAATCAAGATGATAATCAAGAATCTTAAATTAAACATTTCATTTAGTCAACAAATAAAATTGATAAATGATAATTGAATAAATTTTCAGAGATTAGTAAAAAAGATTAGTAAAAAAAAATTTTTATTTTTAATCGCTAATTTCAAAGGCAACTCACTTTTGACATTATCTAACAAAAGATCTGATCTAATTTGCTTAAAAGATCTTTCTAATTTGCTTAAGGAATGTGTAATTAGCGGAACATCCATTTGATACACCTTGAAAAATATTAATAAAACGCAAACAGATAATCAATACCTGTCATAATGTTGCTACTGTAGGAGCATATATCTTTTACATCGCGGAAACGCAAATCAAATATTGACGTATTTAATGCATCGAAAGTACCACTGCCGAGTATTAATGAAACAAAATCATTTACGAAATGATTATCATAGAGCGTTACGAAAAATAAAATCATTCACGATAACCATTTTTTAAAATTGTACGTTACAAAACAATAATCATTGAAACGATAACATCTGGTAATATCTTTATTTTTAATTACATAAGACATATCCTTAATCTATTCTAAGAAATCATTTTTTACACGCGCATTTTTTTTTGCCTTTTCCGAGGCAATTATGTTTCTTTTTGTTTTAAGTACGAGACTAATGGACTCACTCATATTTCTCCAATATATGATTTATGGAAATTTTTGGAAAATACAGCATCGCCTTTGACGTCAGCAATTTCTCAAGGCTGAAAAATAAGTTCCGCACATCGCGATTGGTAGGAGTAAAGATCGCGGGAGCAGCGACATGTGTGCATTTCCACTCCGTGGAAAAACCATTTGGATCACTGCGTTGCGTTTCTGATCTGCCTTGATCGGTGAAAGGACAGCGATTTAACCTTCCAAGGAGAGACGTGGCGATCCATAGATCCTCGAACTTTTGCGCCGGGCGTGCCGCAGACCGAGACCGAGTCGCGTGCCCCGTGATTCAAATCAAGAAGTCATTCGAGGTGCACACACCGTTCCGTTTGCTTCTCTCGCGCGTTTCGCGGCCTATCTCAAGGTGACGATACTTCAAGAAAGAGAAAAAAAAAAAAAACGTGACAGTAGTGCGTAACTAATTTCAAGTTTTCTTAATTCTCGCTGAATAATCATAATTCGGTCTACGGCATGGATAAAAAAAAAAGGAAAAAAATTGGGGCTTTTGTTGGGCTTTTTAAACGCGACTGATCTTTAAACACGTCTCTGTTTCATCAAATATTTGTTTCGAAAAATTCTCTCGACACTTTCTTTTCATATTATATCGAGTGCTGATGGAAAAAGATTAAAAAGCGAGATTTTAATTAAAACCGGTATACAGATCTCTCTTCCTCTATTTAAAGTATAAAATAAACAATCTTTTCTTAATTAAACGTAATTACAACGTCGAAGCCTTATATTAACTATTGAGCTATGATCGGTATTCTAAACTTGGATTTGATATAGATATTTTAGGATTTTTCTATCGTGCATGCCATAATCTCACACGCATGGTAGGCATCATACTTGACAACTCATCGACTCATCGACAATTATCAATTATATAATATATATATAAAGAAATACGATATTCTGGCAGCTTATATATTTCCTAGTTTTGCAACAAGCGTGTTCCTTAAACCATACACTTGAACCGCGTTGCTCGAGTAATAAATATAGTCGTTTATCTCGATATCTATAATAATCAGCAGGAGAATCTTACATAATAATATCAATAGTTAGAACTATAATGACATTGTTTTTTTCTCTATCGTAAAACAGCATTAGTTTTGTAACTAGACGGAGTCGCACATAGTGCGTTACACCCCATGTGTGATCAGAAATAATAACTTCTCCTTGGTGACACGATATTCAATGATATTTAGTAATGATAGGGTGAAAGGGTGATAAGGAATTTCACCTTGCTTTTAGATGGCGCAATTGATACAAATAATTTACGACGGTTATCGAGACCTCATGGACAACAAGAGCGATCCGAGGGTCAACAACTGGCCGATGATGAGCGGTCCTTTTCTCACGTTGGCGATCTGCTTGTTTTACGCCTATTTCGTTAAAGTTCTGGGGCCGAAACTGATGGAGAATCGAAAGCCCTTCGACCTCAGAAGAGTGATGATATGGTATAACCTCTTCCAAGTCGTATTCTCCACGTGGCTGTTCAGAGAAGTAAGTGGCCTAACGAGCTTCACATGCGAAAGGAAAACTCAGGGTCAAGGTATTAAATCTTTTTTCTTGCTGCTTTTGCAGGCTCTGATCGGCGGCTGGGGAGGACAATATTCTTTCAGATGTCAGCCGGTCGATTACTCAAACGATCCGATCGCATTGCATATGGCGCAAAACTGCTGGTGGTATTATATCTCCAAGTTCATCGAGTTCACGGACACGATCTTTTTCGTATTGAGGAAAAAGAACAATCACATTACCACCCTTCACGTCATCCATCACGGCTGTATGCCCATATCCGTATGGTTCGGAGTTAAATTCACCCCCGGTAAAAGCATACGATTTATTTAATGTTTTTTTCAGAACGTAATATCGATAACCTTGAAATTCAAATTTATGATATTTTACGGTCGTCAAAAGTAAAAAATATTTTATTTTGCAAATTTTAATTTATCTTACGCGAAATTAGTTTAACATTTATTTAAATAATTAGCTCAGAAAGTTTTTAATTCTTTCATCTAAAATTTTTTTTTTATATCTTCGATTAATTTTAAGTATATCACTTTGGATTTTCTTCATGCATCGATTTACAATGAATTTTAGAAAATATTTGATACAATAAAAATCAATAAACATAGTCTTTCCATAATATACTAATGGTCTTTATTTCTTGCAGGTGGTCACAGCACCTTCTTCGGTTTTCTAAATACTTTTGTTCATATCATAATGTACTCGTATTATCTTCTGGCGGCGCTCGGACCACAAATACAGCCATATCTATGGTGGAAGAAATATCTGACCACCCTGCAGATGGTCCAGTTTGTTCTCGTAATGATCCACGCGTTCCAATTGCTCTTTATCGATTGCAATTACCCGAAGGCTTTCGTCTGGTGGATTGGCATGCACGCCGTGATGTTCTATTTTCTTTTCCGCAACTTCTACAATGAAACGTACAGGAAGAAGGATTCGAAGAAGGCATCAAACAAGCAAAAGAGCCTTAAATGTGATAAAAATGAACAGAATGCACAAGAAGATAATGTCAAGGAGAATGACAACGAAAAAAGCGTAATATACGCGAACCAGTACAAAATGGCCACCGGTTACATTTCGGACAGCGGCCTCAGGAATCGTGTGTTCATCGACAATCGAGGCTTTGACGAATAATGTCGAGTCTCCGAGTCAAAGACTTCATTTGACTTCAATTTGAATGTCGAGAGTGCATTTGACTGCGAATTATATATATTATCATGTTTAGAGTTCTCCGTCGCGTTGCATCATAATCGCTATTCTCACAGCGTTTGGGTAAAAATAAATTTCGAAAGAACTGAGAAAAGGGGAGAGAAATGCACTGAAGCTTATTATCTGATAGCCTTAGTAGCGTTCTTTCCGATGATACTTCACAGCAGAGACTTTTAAAATGTATAAAAGGTTCTCTCGTACTTTATAATATATATATATATATATATATATATATATATATATATATATATATTATATGTGTGAATGAGTACGAATGTATACTTAATGTATAATTTGTATGTTTGCTAGTTTATCGAGGAGCGAAAGCAGTATAACAAAATTGCCAAAATGATAAGATAGTTGTTTGTCATAGTTAGAATAACGAATCGATTATTCGATGAATTCTATTTTTTCTGAAAGAGGTGTTTTGATTGTTCTTGGAAAGGAATGGCTTTTATAAATATTTGTAGATATTTTAAGGATTAATTTCATGTTTGCTCATATCTCTTTCTTTCGAAAATAATGTAGTAATGATAGATCCTTGCCACGTTACATATCACGAGAATGGGAAAGAAAATACAATATTTATTTCGTATCTGCAAGAAATTATAATTATTTTTTTTAATGTAAAGTTTTTCTAATATATTTAAAAACAAAATGTTAGTATAGATTACCTCAGCAATAAATAAATAATGATATAAGAAAATTCTAATTTACAAAAGACAAAGGCAAATAATTTGTTAATTAATGATAAGAATTATATATACATTTATTGTATATTTTGGACAAATATTTATTTATTATTATTTTTTGCAATTTTACATTTTTAAGATCTCTAATTAAAAAATATTTTATTCACAATTTTTAAAAACCAATTTATTTTTATTTTATATATTTTGATAAATATTATAATTAACACTTCTATAAACATTAATTGTGATAAAATATGTGTGTGTGTGTGTGTGTGTGTGTGTGTGTGTGTGTGTGTGTGTGTGTGTGTGTACATACATTGATTTCAAAATTAATGTAGTAATTAAAAAACATTAACTATATATTAACTTTATTTCTGTATATATAAAAAATAATTTTTAATAAAACCAAACATTTGTTTTATCATATCTTTTTACATAAATAATAAACAACAAAGGAAATATAACATGTAGTGTGTTTCAAACAATTATAAACATTTTTTTCTGACTTATTTCTTTTATAATATAAAATTTGTAATAATTTGGACTCGATGTTTTAATAAGTTTGCTGATGTAATATAATATTTAATTTTAAATATTAATATATCATATTATCAATTAAGTATATAATAAATTTCTTAATTTTTCTCAAAACTATTTTTTCCCGCATTTTTATTAAATTTTTATTAATTTTTATTAAATATTCTATTATCTTTTGTTCCTATCCTAATTTTTCTAGAGATAACTAATCATTTTCTTTCAAGGATTAAACTACATGTCTCAACACATTCTATATAATTATCTTATTGTAAATTTATAATTGTATAATTATCTTAGTAATGTATATTAAATGTATATTACAATATATTCGGATTGAATTAAATATTAAAGATGTTCTGAAAATTGTCAGATACGCCATCTTTGAAGTATCAAAGATCACTCAACTAAAATATTCTCGGAAATTAAATTACATATTGCTAATGTTTTTAAAATTTTCGTTTTGATCATCTGCAGGTTAATTGTTTGCTACAATCGATACTATAGCTCGCACAAAAATAATAAAGAAATATCGTTCGTATCAATATCAGATGACAATTGTTAAGATTAATACACTGTTGATAATAAAAATTTGTTTATTTTGAAATTTGACTAATTATTTAGTTAATATCATTTTTATCAATTTTTTCCTATTTAATTTTAAATAGGAATTAAAATTTAACAGTAATAATATATTTTCTTTTTTATTTTCTTATTTTAAGATATAAAAAAATCATATGTAGATATAACTAAATTAATTAATTAGTTAATTATAGATAAATCATTTTTTACTAACTTGGATTTTATTAATTTTTTCTTTTTATTTTAATCTCTTGAAAAAATAAAAATAAAACTAAATCTCGTTCATAGTCTCAACATTAATTTATATATTTTATATTATAAAACTGATTTTGTAAAACAAAAAATTGTAAATTTTTTCAAATTGTTAATTTAATTAAAAATAATATTGCATAGATTTTAATACACCAACAATTAATTATTAATAATTAAGTTTTAAATGTATAATTTGTATATAATGGTTATTAATATTTAAATTTTGTTGTATTTATATTTAATTTATCATATATATAAAATTATAGAAATGAGTGATTTAAGATTAACCTCGATAATATTAGGAATTCTTTAATGCAAACTCAATTATATAAATGAAATAAATAAATCTATATTATATTATATATAAATAGTCCATTATCCACTTGTTCAATAAACATAATCTTTTATATAAATTGTGTTATACGTAAATTATCACTTATTACACATATAAACTCAATTCAATAATAACTATTACATAAATCTAATTTTCTGTAATACTGAGCTATTTGATTGACTATTCAGAAGCGAAAATGTAATATGAAAGTGAATATAATTGTTAATGCTGAAATCAAAAGCGTGAATTCGGTCAAGTATCGAGGTATCTCAGAGGAATTTGAGTTGCTTGATGTGAACGTTTCAGATGTACAGCGGCCGATTAACGGTAAAAAATACCGTTTTTAAACTCGTTTGGACGAGTGGAAATTCGGTTAGTTATCTCTAAATTGCAGGATAACCGAATTCACGCTCGTCACAGGGACAACCTAATCGCGCGCACCTCTCCTGAGCATGGGCGAAATAGACGGTGCTAATTTTCGATGGTGAAAGTACACGAATGGTGAAAGTCTCACGAGACGCGACTTAAAACAGCCACCGTGTGTATGTAATCGGCCGTGTTCCGTATAAATAACTCATATGCACCGGTACATGAGATGCGTCATTCGTAGATCGAGTTCTTGCCGCGGTGAATTAATGTGCGGCGGTCAACAATAAATCTGAATCTGAAAAAAGCGCGCGATCTCATTAAACCACTGCAATGTGAAAGTATATAGTATTAAAACATTCCGCTTTAATTATGTTATATGAATAAGATTAGGTACGCGTATTAACACGCGATCTTGTTACAACGTTGAAATATATATTAAGCGTTAACAATAGCTGTTTGTAACAATTATATCATACTGTAAGTTTTTCTTCTAAGTTTCAGTCTTAGCATAAAAAACACAAGGTACAAAAAAATAAAATAGTATGCTATGTAAATGAATGCTTACAAAATTACAATTACAAATTCGTATTCAAATTCCAATTCTGTCTAACATTTTAACAAGTAATATTGTAATAATGTCATGCCACGTGTATTATGTTTAAATATTATATAAAATATCACGTGCATAATCCTATTAAATTTCTGAACTTAGATCTTTTTAAAAGAAAATTTATTCCTCCAATTAAAAGTCAATTTATAGCGGTCTTTACAATATCAAAAAAATTAATTGAAAACTTAACGGGGAAATTAAGCAATAACGAAAAAGTTACGTAAAAAAGAGAAGAATCTTTTAGACAAAAGTTTCAATAAATTTGACATATAAAAATAATACAAAGGGTAAACATATTTAACTTGCAATTTTTAATCATTTCAACTAATAAAAAGGAAATAGATTATATCTCTGATTTAAGTAAAGAAATGCAATACTTATTACTAGAAAGGTAATACTTAAGAAAAAGTATCTAGTAAGTAGTTTGTGTAATGATACATTTCTCGCAACAGTAGTGGAAAATTATGCAAGGATTGCATTCGTACCAACTTTTTGTATCTAAATGCAAACCTGCACATATTTACAATTCACGTATGACTTGAGAAAATATTCTCTTTGCGTATTTTAAAAATAAGCATTACAGAAGCATCGTTTGAAATCTCTTTAAAACACTTGCTTCAGTTTCTATACACGCATTTTCTGGCACAAAAAAATAATTGAAAACGTAAAATAAAGGAGGTTAATAATATTTTAAACAATTATCACTTTTAGAATCATCTAAGAAATTTAGAAAGCAAGTATTAAAGCAATTGATAAGTTTAATCAACATAGAAAATATTTTTTTATAATTTTAACATGACATATTGCACTTAATAATAAGTGTAATCAATATTTACATTCATAAAAATTAAAAATAATGTCACTATAAAAATTAATATTAATACATTATAAAATATGAAAATACATTATATTCTCATATTTTTAAAAAAATATTATTTTGCATACACCAAAACAATCAAAAAGACAAGAAATATTTAAAAAATTTAAATAAATTTCAATAAATTTACGTTGTATAAATATATTTTATCATCAATACAATGAATCGCAAAACTCATACATATTTTATTGCAGAAAAAATTTAATGGTAAAAATCTAAATAATATCAAGATTTTAATGGAGTTCAAAACAATGCCATTAAATTATATAATATATCGTCAAGCAAAAATAAAATTCCTCAATATATTTAAATAGAACAACAGAACATGATTTTTTATACATACAATTATTTTTTTTAATTCTTTTTATAAAGATAATAACAAATTAATGTGTAATTAAATCTGAACTATTTAGTTTTCTATATATTTTAGAAATTTTTTATATTATAAAATACATCTAAAAGGATATTTTTTATTTATTTACAAATAATTAAATTAAGAAAAAAATATTATCTTTAAAATAAATCGTTTATCTATTTATTTATTTATTTATGTAATTACCAGATAATTTAGCATACAAAATAATTTTTATCAAAATCTTATTTACATTATACTTTACAAAAAAATCATTGAAAATTCTCTCATATAAATATGTATAAATTGGTTTTATATAAAACACAAAAAATTTTTAGTAATTATCATCACATATGATGCAAAAGAAATTATAAATAAATATTCAAAGCTTCTTGGAATCCGTGTATATGCATATTTTTCAAACATTTGCTCAGACAACAAGCACTATGTTTACGTTAAAAGAAATGCTCAAAAGTAAAAAAATTCATTATGTAAATTGATAAATAAAAAATATCTTTTCTTCATCTTAGACATGCTTTGTGTTAAAAATAACTATATATATCAAGTCATATAAAATTTATGCACACTTTTAAATTTCATATATATGTTAATGTTCTAAAATTTTTAATCAAAACGATCTTGCATATCTTTCATGTAACGATATCATTTTATGAAGATTCTACGTGAAAAGTATCAAATCATAATGTTTTATATTTTAATAGTATTTTTTATTTTATATTTTTATGATATTTATATGATATTTTTATATTCATATATATTCGCGAGTTTTTCGTATTTGCAATGAAGACAAACAGAAATTAAACTTCTCAAAATTTTATTATAAGATAATAATATTTGCTCACTTGTTTACACATGAATCGAACAAATATAAATCTTTTCACTATTCGCATCTATTTTTAGAAAAGCTATTTCTTAAATCAAATCGAATTTCCTCTGTAAACTAAATCAAAATGAAAATAAAGAAGAGATGTAAACGTACAACTCGATGTAAAATTTTGACCAATTATAAAAAAAATATGTAACGTAATATATTTATATTAATAATACATTTATATTAATAATGCACATATACATTTACAACATTTATTAGTATATTTAATATTTATTTATATATTATTTACATTATTATTTATATTAATAATATATACATAATATATACATTTATAATATTTAATAATAATATTAATAATACATTTTTTAAGTATTCTTTAAAAAATTTAATTATTTTCTACTGATTAGTTCTATCACTTTTCTTATTTCATATATACATGTACACATGCTCTCATATGAATAGGCATATATCGTTGCCGTCGCTTGCTAATTAACTTTGAAAATTAATTGCGGACTTTAAGAGCATGCGATATTCAATTTTCTAGCTCTTTCATCTTTTATACTACTTTGAAATGGCTCACGATTTATTAATGTAATTTTATATAGAATTATTTTAAAAACGACTACTGTCAAGACGTTAATTTCATCATGATGGACAATCAAACACTTTAATCATATTCAAGTGCGAACATTCAATATTATAGACAGAAGAAGTGTAAAGTTGTAAAATATGCAATTACTTATGCCTAGTTTAATAGCTTTTTACACTTTTACTGAACGTCTCAATATTACGATTTGTATTTGGACTTAGACATTAATGGCGTCTGAAATAAATGCCAAAGGATTACGTTTTCCGTGAAGAATTTACACATCGTGTAGATTACGTAGCAGATAGATAAAGACTTAGAAAAAAATTAGTAGTATTACGTCAAGAGCTAGTGCAAACGGCAATCGAGCAAAGTCGATGCAATGTCGTGTCCGACCGACGACGTATCCGAGAAGCATAAAGCGAATGTGTATTCTCGCTAACGATGGATGTCCTTTTTTTTAAGTCGTGGTTGGAGACTGGGGTACAAACACAGATCCTTCAGAATCATGCAAACTACATAATTCAACAAATCATATAGTCCGACCAACAGTTAAATTTAAACATCTTCAAAAAAAAATTAAAAGATTATAAAAATGAGCAATGATCTTTTGTTCGATTTTTTTTTTTTTCATTAAAATTGAATACATTCAGTCAAAGGAAAACGTATGAATATTATTAACATCCATCATTATATTCATAATTAAAATAAAAAATCATTGCAAATAAATCACTTGTATACTTATTGTATTGTATTCAAGTTAAAAAAAAAAAAAGAAATTATATAAAAGAAAATTATACAAAAAAATTTTTTTATAGAAAAGAGTGGCTAGATTCTACAAATGGTTAGATTCTACAAATTAGTTCAAATCTAACGAAAATCTACGAGAAATAATATTTGCTAAAATATGACAAATGCTTTAGACGTTCTATCATTTTGTTTAATAATATCTAATATTAAAAATGTTTTAAATTATTAATTGTAAATTGAAAATTTTTCATTCTTCCTTAAATAAGCAATAAATAAAAAAGAGAGGATATATATATATATATATATATATATATATATGCATTATGTGCACATATTATATCTGTTTTGACTACTAAGAAATTCTGAACATTAAAGAGGATCACATTGACAAATCTTCGAAAGAGTACAAAGAAAAGAAATAAAATATGCAACGTGCAAGTTAATTGACACGCAAACATCATTAACGCTATTCTAAGGAACGCAGTTGCACGCATCTTTGCATGTGTAAAGATTGTTGAGCATTTATAAATATATGTCACATTAATCATATACACACGTCACGCCATCATATGAACACAGTGACGTTTCGTGCAAACAAAAGCTGTTCCTTGAAATTATTGAAAATTTTATTATTCATCAGGTCATTGAAAATATTGGCAGCTAAAAATGTGCATATTATCCGAGTCGCAATGTTGTCATCTTTTATCGGGAAACAAAATTCAATGGAAAATGACACATGTCATTCATGTTAATTTTCACAGTAAGACTTCGGGACGAATGTCATATCTACGATCATCATATCTTTGTACTGTCAAATCTATGAACATGTAACACGTTGCGCGAGACAAGCTAGTCACGAAGAGAACGTGAGTCAAATCTGCAAAGTGCTCCGAAATATTTCAGAACGCAAACACAAGAAAATACTAAGGCTGGATTTAAGCGTCACGCAATCACGTCGCATTTTTCTTCGTACATATGGTGTAATATAAAGTGCACGTAACACTGTTGTATTGTTTTTTGAATCAGCGCAAATTAAATCTTGCAAAGAGGAAGACAAGAGTATTCCTTCTCCGATTTTTATTTTCACTTGAAAATATAAAATTCCTCTTTCCCCTGAAGCTTATTTTATTTCTGCGACATCGAAGAAAGCGCTTACAAAAAATTGAAACAATTAACAAAAATTCGCTTAAAATTCGCTTAAAATTCCGCATGACGCGTAATGCCCGAATTTTCGATATTAACAATCAATTTGAATATCTAATCGTTCTAATAAACATTTCAATAATCAAACAAAATTATTCTCAGATCTCTATATCTTGTCAAATTTTTAGACGCTTCGGTAAGATTGTTTTTTTTTCCATACGGTCCATAAGGCCGTAAGAAAAATCTGTTTCTCCCGAAATAACTGCGCTAACATCTAATGGCCAACATCTAATGGCCGTACGATGCGGGCAAATGGATTGCTTTCGCTGACCGCCGCCGATATATCCATCGTCGATATCAACGACGACACGCGTCGTGACTTGCGTAACTTCGGGGAGACGTGTTACGTGGAGCGGCAACTCGGCTTTTTTTCCCCGAGGGCAGCCGGAATCACTCCCATTCCGGTCCATTTATTCACTTTCTTCTCCATCACATCGGCGAACTTGACGCGGCGAACTTGCATATTCCTCACCGGCAGAAGAGAACGGCGTCACGGCGTTACGAAGCACGATTCTCGATTCGCGCGAGTCAGCCTGGGGAAGTACAGGTTGAACGAATTGATACTTTTTTTGACTATTGCCTTCTCGCTGCTGTACACGGGAAGAACGATTTTGCTGAGGTATTTAAAAATTCAACCGATGCAGAATCTGAAGATAATTTTCCCGGAGTCCAGTCAGAGTTATTATCTAGAACGCTTGATGATAATATCGCAAAATTTGTTTATATTCTAGCATTGAACGTCTTATGTAAATTACTTTGTTGACTTCTTAAAATTATTTTCAGATCTGTATCTAAAGGTTAAATTTTTAGATTTCTTCAGCAAGACCGCTTTTTTTGTCGTGTATAAAAAGTCGATTAGAATAATAAAAAAAGCTGTTTTATAAGTCTGTCTGTAAAAGTCTATTTCCTTATTTTACACATTCTAGACATTATTTACGATCAGAAATTTTAATATGAAAATATTCAAATTAGAAGCGAATAGTTGCCAAATAAGATTACGTATACTCAAGGCTATAATTATACGTCAATGCAAATAAGCACACCGATTGTTTGTTAATACAGTACAGTTTTTCTGACTCTTGCTGCTTTTGATTTTGCTAAGTCTTTTAAAAAAAATAGGATCACAATTTGATGTCTGTCTACGTCTCATCCTTATTATCATTTATAAATAATTCAAATAAAACCGTATTATACACTGTAAACCTTATTACACTCCGAATCGGAATGTACTGGTAAAATGCGCAGTAGCGGAATATTTTTGTGCAAGGAAAAGAAAAATTTTATATAACCCGGGGTGTACATACGTACATAAATACGTGCTATAAGAAAATGAAAAAAGTTGAGAAATTTTTATATTAGATCATTAGAGCGTTACGTGTATCCCTTTAGATTATTAATTAAATTGTAAATTTTAAAGATAAAAATCTGCGATCCTAAAATACTGGATTTTTAGCTATTATTATTAGTTGGAAAATTCAAAGATCCTAAGTAGATATCTCCATCTATCAAAATAGATAGCTATTTTGACGACATATATGGTAATTATAACTGGTCGACATGAGGAAAGAAAAAATGAGTTTTTGCAGAACACGCATTTTATGATGCAACGATTGAAAAGGAAAAAGAAAGAGCGGTTTCGCTTAATGCGCAAACGTATCGGCATGTCTGATATGTTTCATATTTACTGATTGTTTTCTCATAACATATATCTTCCGCAGAATTGCAGAAAATGAAATGATTATAATGTAATGCAACACATTGATCCGATTTTCTATGTTCTCTGTGTTCACCAGGTCTCCATGTTCCGCATAGAGAACGTTAAACAATACGGATCTTTATGCCCATATTATATTAACATAATTGTTATATAAGATGTATAAAAGTTGTTATATAAGATGTATAAAAAATGTTAGAAACAAATGTTAGAACTCGTTAATATTTACAATACAAAAATAAATATTTCCAAAAAGATATTTCATATAAAAGTTGTAGAATTTAGAAGGAGACACATAATTATAATCGATATCAATAATATTGATCATCGAACTGTTGTAGTACCACTACGTTGAAAGTCTGTTAAAAAAAAGCGGCACGTAGTTGGTAATACAATAATTAATTGAATTTATTTTCATATTATAAAGACTTTAGCAACCAAGATCCTGCTTGCCGAGTAATTGCCATGTCTCGCGTTATAGTTTGTTAACATGTACTTGGCTTATACCTATGTATTGTTCATAATTATAATATTAATTCATAAATAGAGCCACTATCGATAATTTTTATGATAGTCACTTTTTTAAGTGACATATATTTTGTGTTACATAATATGATTTCTCTAATTTTCTGAATGTAAAAGTATTAAGATATAATTATCAAGAAATTAATAGACTATGAGATATTTTATGCTTTATTTTTATATGTTTATATCTTAATATTTTTATGCACAGAATAATAAAATGAATCAATTGTGTAAAGAAAATATTACATATACATTTAATAATTATTTTTTCTTCCTATACGGAAAAAAAATTTGCTGAATATGGATATGAAAAATAATTTTTTAAATCATCGAAATAAATATTTAGAACATTTAAGGCTCGGTTCTCTCGCGGCGTGACATGGGTTGTGTGACGTTAGAGGCGAAAAGTGACATGTAAAAAGTCTTTGCGTCGTATATTTATTTTGTATTTTTTTCTTAAAAATATGATATTTTTATATTCTTAAAACTTATAAAAAATGTCAGAGAATAAGATATCTGTCCAATAAATCACGTAAAAGTGTAAAATAATTCTTGAAATAATAATCACTGCAATGATCAGCTATCAGAAGCAACTAGTGATCTGGTGATTTTTTTAAAGTGCCCGAAAATTGGAAAAAGTTACATAACAAATAAAACCAGAATTTATTTGTGTGAATTTAACTGTATTCTAATGAATAAGGTTTCACTTTTTACTTCATGTATTCTTATAGAAATTTAATACTGAAAAATAATAATTAATTGTTTTTATAAAAACGTTATTTAAGGCTTTTAATACATAAAATAAGTAATTTCTAGTATTATATAAGTCAGTATTAAATTGAATTTTTGTAAAGTATATATAGGTGGAAAAAATGGTTTTCCTTACAAAATATAATAAAGTCTAAAGTCTTTATAATTTCCAATGGAAAAAATTATGATATAAGCGAATCAAATCTAAGAAAAAATGAATGGAATTTTTCATACGTAATTGTAGTAATTAGTAGTTGCAAAACACAATTAATGCTCTCAGTCTCCTGAGGATTAGACAAATTTCACACATGGCATTCATCATCCGAGACGCTGCAAATCTGCAATTTGAACGTCATACCGCGAGATGGCGTCAGATTCGCGACGCGCCTCGCCGGTCTCGCCACGAGCTGCCACAAGCTCGCCCGCGCCCGTTATGTTCACCGGTTCCGTCGTTTCCGTCATAGTTAATATTCGCGATATTAACTATCCGGCTATTACCGATTAAATGAAGAAGGACAGCGAGGTGAGACCCGAGGGCAGACACGAGAGCCTTCGAACGAGCGTCGCATAACCTCGGGGTGGGGAAAGAGTAAAAAAAAAAAATAAAAGAGAGAAAAAGGGAGTACGCGCGACCGGTGAGCTGAGAGAGAAAGGGAGGGAAGGAGAAAGAGACCAAGCCGGTGCGGAAGTGCGCGCAGGTGGCGGGAGGAGATAACACGGGGGAGCAGAACGAAGGATGTAGACGAGCGAGCGAGATTGCGCCAGTACCAAAGGGAGACGGAAAAGCGCGACGGCGGCGACGGCGGCGACGGTGGCGACGGCGGCGACGGTGGCGACGGCGATAGGGAGGACGCGGTCGGGGGAAGGCAATCGACTAGTACGCTCGCCTAGCGGGCGAGTAAGCAGTACAGAGGCGAGACTCGTCGGCGGCAGTGGACGGACGGCAGCGGACGGCAGCGGACGGCGGCAGCGTCGGTGCTAAAAGGCGGGGACGTTCGTCGCTCGAGCGTGACCGCGTGTGTGAAGCTTAGCAGCGGCACCAATCCCTCTCTCTTTCTCTCTTTCTCTCTTTTTCCCGGTTACTCCTCTATCTTTCCTCCGTCTCCATCGTCCCTCTTCTTCCGCTTCGCCTGCCCCTTTCGTACATCCACCGCCGGGCGACGTAGAAGAGAAGAAGGAGAAGGAGGAGGAGAAGGAGGTGGAAGGTAGAAGAAGACGACGACGACGACGACGACGACGACAACGACGACGACGACAACGACGACAACGACGACGACGACGACGACGACGACGACGACGACGACGACGACGACGACGCGTGCCGCTCGGCGTGGTCGCGAAAAAAAGTTACGGTCGGCACCGGGCAGTCGTTATTCGAGTCGAGTTCGCCGAGCCACGACACGACGAACACATAATCTCCTGTCATTCACTCGTTCGCTCGCTCATTCGCGGCACACTTCATCACGAGGTCGCAACCGCGCGGGAGGGAACCGACCGACCGACCGCCGGCGCCGAGGGGAAGTAACGACGATCACGGAAGAAGAAACGCCGAGGTTGTTGCCTCCGCGCTTATCGTTCTTGAGCGCGGAAGGTGGTGCGTCGCGTGCCGTGCGTTTATGTGCGCGGCCAGGTGACAGGAGGAGAAACGACGACGGACGCGGGGTGCTACCGCCGCTGCTACCGGTACTGCTGCTGTTGGTGCTGTTGCTGATACGAGATCACATAGTCGTCCACGAGCTGCTGCTACTGGCACCGGTTACGTGGTGCTCGCGGACGACGAAGGGTGCTTGGCGGACGGAAGTGGCTAGACAGAGGAAGGATCATCGCGCGGAGAAAAGGACGTGGAATAGCAGGTGGGTGTAACCCGTGTAATAATCCGCGTGCGGAACGGGCCGCGCCGCGCCGCACCGCGCCGCGCCGCGCGGCGCCGCGTGATCGAGAAGCGTGCACGCGCGCGTGTACCGGCGTCCGCACTCGACGCGGTGCTTTGAGGTTAAGTGACGCACCTGCGATCGATCCGCCCCGACGAGGGGAATTCCGTGCGGCCGGAGGAGGCGCCAGGAACGCCCGAAACGGAAAGAAATCCCCGCGTGCGAATCTAATCATCACGCTCGAGGATGTCGGAATCCGCTGGGATGTGAGGAAACTCGGTCGCGCGATTTTCTCGTCGCCGAGAAGCGTTTTCCGGATTGATAACAATAAACGTTTCTCCCGGCTAAATATATTATCATTCTTTCCTAAAAGATTCTTCCTTCGCTTAAATTTCGCGATTTCCAACTTTCTCGAGTGTCAGAATGCAAAATTTCGATTTATTTGTCAGTTGTCTTAAAGCGAGTTCTGCTATTCTCTTGAATATAAACAAATTAGAAATTAATGATGGGCAAGTTTAAAATTCTTTTCCGCAATGTATTCATATAAAACGTTTTATCGGGCGATATTCGATCTTCTATGTTAGTATATTTTATATTAGTTATCTCTCGAGTTAATTCTTATTTCGAGATAATGTTAATAGCTCCAATGTTAATTAGGATCGTCAGAAATTTAATCATAAAATACAGAAATTTTTCTGATATAATATTTAAGTCAAATTTGTGAATATAATATAAAAATAATAATATACGAATATAAAATTTTGTACAAATATATTTTTATCATATAATTTAACATATTTGCTTCTTGGTTTTTTCTAATTTGAAAGTAAGTTACTGTCACATAAAACATCAGACTTGCTTCGTGATTTGAATGAATAATACGTTTATACGGATTTATACGGATAGCAAAAATCTCTATCTTTCCAAAAACTTTTTTTCCTAATAAACATTTTTCCACATATATTCCTATATATTTATACCTGTCGCGATGCTCGTCGCGTCCATTAAAAAAATGATCGCGCCTGGAATGTGAAACAATTTAGGTTTTACTGCGTTTTATTTTGCAATTTGTGGATATTTTTAATCAAACTTATAGCTACACTGTACGAAGGAATGGAGAGAATAACGAGAATGTAAAACAATAAAATTGGGTAATGTTTAGGAAAGCTTCGTATCCATTCGTTCTCCCGCCAAATGTTTGCGGCCGCGCCGCAACGTAACGATTCAATCAGCGTTTTCGATAAAGCTGCGCCATAATCGTCCGCTTTACGCAAAATTTACTTTCGTTGTAATCGCCAAGTTTCGCTACTGACGGCTACGACCGTCCGTTCGGTTCGCTTTCTCTCTTACGTTCGAGCGGCACAATGCTGAAATGTAATTTTAACTGATAATAACCACCGCGAAATCAAATCACAGTGAACTTGTTCGACATCATGATGCCTTTTGTCGTTGGTTCGAACTACGCGTGTAATCAGCAGTTAAAATATTTACATTTCGATATTGTGTGACTTATGCTCGCCGAGGAATTTTATCGAACGTATGTTGATCTCTAGTTAAAAAAATAAGTCGGGGGGGAGGGAATCCAAAGTCTTAATGACAACGCCTCTCGAATCGCCGCGCGTATCGCATTGTTAATATGCACCATCATCGAAAACGTTGCCCAAATTAATACATAAATGTCATGACCAGGCGCAGCCTTGCCAGAGGGATGGAACTTTGTAATTTGAAGCACTGCATATACGCAGAAACCGCTGCAACGTTGAAACTTGACAAAGGCAATAGTGCCATATCGTTGTATTGTCACCTCGTAACTTTGTGCGACCGCTAAACATCTAGTAAAAATACTAGTCATTCCTTGCACTCGACACGGAATGTACATTCAAAAACATTCAAGTCACACCAGGTTTTTAGTTAAATAAATTCTAGTTTTTTTATACGTACATATTCGAAAAAAATTGTTTTTATTTATCTATTTTTTTAAATATTCATGGAAAACATTGTTGCAAAAGATCGAAAAAGTACAAGATATTTCATACACATGATATTTCGGTGTAAAAGCATTTTTGTTCGAAAAAGTCGCTTTTCCGCCGAAGTTTTCATTTTGAATGCCTATCGATTCCCATCTTTGCGATTGAGCATAAAAATTAACATTTTCTGCTCGTACGTATTTAATATCAAAAGGGAAAATTTAAATCGATTCTAACAAAACATTGGAATTAGAATTTTCAGTTACTCTTTGTTTTGACGTTGTATAATAAATAATTTTCGTTTTTTTTTTTTTTTTTTTTTTTTTTTTTTTTTTTTTTTCTTTCTTTTTTTCTTTTCAGATTTCTAACTGTTGTTAAGATTATTAAAATAAAAAATCCTGCAATTATATGGAAATTTATAATGATGCAAATGCTATTTGTCAGAACCATTAGCCACGCTTATCGACAAATAATTTCTCAGAATTATTCTCGTTAATAAAAACCATGGGCGCCACAGTGTTTTTCCTTTTCGACTCCGTATCTGTTTATTCGATATTTATGTAAATCAATTTGAACGAAATCCCCTCGCGAACACCCGCAATTGCAGTCTGCTGGTCGGATTAATCGAAACGGCCTCGAGCACAGCCCGGGAAAAAAAACGCAAAACGCATTGTGTAAATATAGAATACACGCGCTTTGATCGCATAATCGCGTGCTAACGTTGGAAAACTATCGATAAAAGTCTCGTTCCTACATTCGAGCATTACATATTCTTACACCCGGCACACCGAGGTTTTAATCCTTCGCGTCTCGACCCTTTGGCAACAAAATTATTCGGTACGATCGGGACGTAAATAGATTCAAGAATCACGTTTTTATCGGTGTTGGAAATTTATCGGCATGTATATCGAGAATTAAGTGCCGTAGTTGCCTATTTTACGATCATTAATATCGCATCTCGTACCGATATTGATACCGCAACAAGACATTCTTTCAAAGAATTTGCTTACGAAAGAATTAAGAGAAAGTGCGACTTGCATGGCTGATTACGTACGCAAGTTTCAAACGATTCGTGCATATATGGGTATATTTCGGCGAGAACTGATTAAATCATTTGCCGACTAATAATAAACATTAATCCGAGGTAATTTATACAGGAAGAGTCGGCCGGAAGAAAGAGGCCGGGTAACGTGCTCTCGTACGTACATTTTTCAATCGTCAATCGTGCGCTCAATGACAATACCGAGTATCTATTGTTCGAGTGCAACACACGTATTCGTAATACACAAATTTCAGATCTCGAATTATCAGTTCGTTTTCGCTCGCAATCTCCGCTCCGGCCGTGATCGTCGCGACCGAACGTGACAGTTTTTACCTCACAGTTATTTCCCGTCGAGCGATAATATCGAAATCTTTCATCGCGATTAGGTGAAGACGAGAACGAGAAGCACGCGATAATCGCCGTGATCGCCAAACTTCGCGACTATTGTTCTTAATCGCGGGAACCGAGAGTCCGCAACATTTCGTCCGCGATATAAAAACGGTAGAGCAGCAATTACGTTCGTCGGTATTATTTAATCTTCATTACGTGTCGTTCGTATAATCGGCTATATTATACTGCAAGACGGCAAGCGAGTACAACTTTCTACTCTCTTAGATCGTGAACGCTATAATAAATAACGCGAAATTACGTTCACTTGAAATAAGGAAATAATAAATATTTCACCAATAAGGTAAATATTTCTTTTCGAACTGAGAATTCGCGTTTTGAATCATCGTTTTCGCTTGTTGTGTCGTTTCCATTGTTTATATCTTTCACAATAATTGACGAATATATCCACCTCGTAACGTATTTCATACATAAAACCTCTTGACAGCAGTATATTCAATCATGCAGTCCGTTAATCGTAGCAATTTACATTGACAATTTACCATTTAAATATCGTAATGAATATTTATTATTATTTTATTATTAATGTGCATTTAATATGAATTGTTGATTATACCTTATATAAATATTCAAGTTTCTTAAAATTATACGTGCTAAAATTACACTTCTGATTTACACGAAATGTCATACGTTAGAAATATAACACAATTAATAGTAAAACATTGCATTTGCATTGGAGTTGTTTTAAAAATAACGTAATACGATATTTGTGTTACGTTGCGCCCCATTTTATTTACGATTGCAGAAATATGTTTAAAATTTTACTTTGTATTGCCGATCATAAATAACCATGTTACGAATATTATAATATTGATATTGACGAAATATCGCTGTAAATTCATATAGAAATCTTGACTAAACACATGGTTCAATTAAGCGATATCTAGTGATTCATAGATAATGTTTGCGAAAATGTGATAATGTAAATGACAATATTTATTCGATAACGCAATGTGATGTGAATCGCGAACAAACTTGACAACGCGATTAGCTGAATTACAATGACACAAAGAAATGCTAATCTATCTTAAAATTCTCCGTATATCACAATATAGATATAGAATAACTCAACATAAATAAGAAAAGAAAAAGAGACATACATTTTGTATATAAAAATATTATGATTTTTATCAGCTATATCGTTTAAAAACTTACGAGATTATCTTGCTTTAGTTAATTAAAATAAGGCACGAACTTCCGCAAAACGCAATATAAAAAATCTAATCTCAGAAGGATTACTCAAATTTTTGAAGAAATATGAAGAATATTCTTGGAATATTCCTTAAATACGTCATAATTAATTTGTTGCCCATGTAAGAACTTAATTAAACATTATTCTTTCATTATTCTTTCATTTTTTCATTATTTCCGCGATATGTAATCTTTGATCATCTTGAATAGCTAAATAGCTTCAAACATTTTTTATAATTTGAGTTTTCTTGAAATTACATGAGAAACAATACGTCTTGTTTTTTTTTTTACTTGCAAATGAACGAAAGTCTTTTATTTTTAATTTCCTATAACTTGAACACTGTTGGGATCTCAACAACTTCCTTAAAAAAGACTTTACTTTAAATTAGACAAAACATGAAAAACTTGGTAAGTTATTTTAGAATTGCTTTAAACATTTTTGTTTAGTCAATTTTATCGTAAAATTAGGAATTTGGCGCGAAATATTATATATCACTTAATATACGGAAAGAATAGTTTTAAAACATATTAAAAATATTAAAAAAACAGTTTGATAATTCCTAGTTGTTCTAATATACAGATTATTATTGCATTTTTTGTATTTTGTATTTTTGTACCTTTTCGAGTGTAGATAAAAAGAAAAATTAGTATGAGATTTCTAATACAATCATGCAATTATTATATAGAACATTAATCATGATAATACTGCAAAAATTTTTTATATTGTAGCGATTCGAACGCTTTACATAAGTATTTTGGTAGTCTGACAAAATTATTTTTAAATCTATATCTGTCAAATTTTTATCTGTCAAAAATTTTATTTTTACTTCGATGGAAAAATTCTTTTCGTCTGTATATAAACGAAATGAGCTTGACTTATGGCTTGTTTGATAGAATCATTACATTTGAAATCTCACTCTATTCAAATTTTTCTTAATAAAAAAATATAAGATGCATAATAACCTGTAATATTATGTTAGAACGAGCAATTACAATCAAATAACCTGCTACTTAAAAAAGAGATAAAAATCTTGGCTAAAAATTTTAAAAACATTAATTGCGTCTATAAATGTTAGTCATCATTGGAAAAAAACTTAAACTAACTTTTTTAGTTGGAATTTAATAAATCTTATATAAAATCTTATATGAAATCTATATAATTATATTCAAATTTTTTCATCTTTTTTTTTCAATTTAATCGTTAAAATGCTAATGTCGCTAGATATTAAAAAAAAAAACGAAAAACAATTTATAAATACGCTTAAAAAATTAAGCATATAGCAAAATCTAATTGACCAAGTAAAACTAAAAAATTCTACGTATTATAAATTATTGTATTTATGTATCATTAAATTTCGTATTAAAATAACATTTATCAATAACATTTATCAAAAATATATCATAAAATTGAACGCATTATTAAAATTAATATGCTTGATCTTTACATATCGCATTACTTTAAATTTATTTATTTAATTATTTTCTCTTTTAAATAAATCAAGCAATAATATCCTGTTGCAATAATATCCTGTTTGCACAGGATGTTCGAATATTTGCAAAAGATGTAAATACGAGAAGAATAAAAATGAAATTTAAGAGAAGAATCGTATTCATCGTATTGCTATGATTGGCGAAGCATTTGCGAATTTTATGCAAAATTAATTGATTAGGAACTCGTTTAAATGCATGCCCATGAGAGAGGAATGTCAAACTGATTAATCCGGTTTTACGCTACTGATAAGCTAAAACGACCGTGCCGTAGTCATACTGATAACGGACTATTTTGAATAGTCTTGTATTGCATCTAGAGATACCGTACTCTTATAACATTACGGGAATTATTTCACGCATGCGGATGTAATGATAGGCGAGTAATAAACTGCTACGTAATTGCAATCTGGATATTATTTATTTAATTACATTGCACGGTAATTTATGATGTTGCACGGATAGTCCTGCGAAATTATTTTCTCTTTTTTAGTTGAAATTTAATAAACGCATCTTATATAAGATCTATATAAAATATAATTAAATGTAAATGCATGTAAGATCTGATCTGAAAAAGAAGTTTTGCTATTTTACATTTTATTTTCCATTACATATATAATTACATATATTTCGAATTTTTTCATCTCTTTTTTTTTTTCAATTTAATCGTTCAAATGCTATTAGGTAATGTCGCAGATGTTAAAAAAAAAAGAAAGAGTAGAAAAAAAAAGAAAGAGAAAGTTTATGAACACGCTTAAAAAATTCTTGGCTAAAAAATTTAAAAACATTAATTGCGTCTATAAATGTTTTCAATGTGAGGCAACATTGGGAAAAAGCTTAAAGTAACTTTTTTAATTGGAATTTAATAAACGCATATTATATAAAATTATATAATTAAATGTAAATGCATGTAAGACCTGAAAAAGAATTCGAATTTTTTCATCTTTTTTTTCAATTTAATCGTTAAAATGTTTCGCAGATATTAAAAAAAAAAAAAGAAGAAAAACAGTGTATAAACGCTTAAAAAATTAAGCAAAATCTAATTGACCAAGGAAAACTAAAAAATCTCCCCTCTCTCCCGAATCCTAAGCGTATGGCAAAATCTAATTGACCAAGTATGTACAATCTGACGAGGCTTCATAGAAGCCCCCCCTCTCCCCCGCCCGGTTTACACTAACTTTAACTCTGGTGCAATTGTTTCTAACGCGTTGTAATCGTACGTTTAGTAACTTTCTCGCGGCACACTTCGCGTTGTCGAAGGTGGTCTCTCTCGTGTCACTACTTTTCCACTCTCCTCTTTCTCTCTTTCCCCTTTTTTGTTTCGAAGACCTTCCACCGACATCTACCCACCTGTCTGTTTTACGTAATATGCGTAATCGAGCAGGGAGGACTACGTCACACATCGAGAGAGCCGGAGAGAGTAATTTACGCGACTCGATAAGTCTCGGCTAAATCCCGATTTGCACCGGCGTGCCTTGTCGCTATCAGTATTATCTCTACTTAACCACTCAACGATGACACATACATAAAAGGCTTCTCGATAAAAATCGCAATGATAGGAAAGGAGAATCGATAACAACCGCATCACGGTGAGTAATCGTACCATGTACGACTTTTACAATAATCGTCAAACTTTCTCATTCGGTTTTTTTTTTTGATGACGAATTAAATCGAACGCAAGGAAAATCTCATTCAATATAAATCTTTAGATGAAAAGAAGCTCTATCAAATAATATTTTATAATAATGTAATTATATTTTACACGCTTTTACTGGCAAATCTAAAAGTTTGGTCAGGATTTGAAAATAATTTGTCGGATCTTCAAAATTATTATTATGTATGATATTCAAATTAATTATTAGGATATCAAAAATTTTTGCAATATTATTATTATGTTTAAATATAACAATTTTGATAATTGAATAAAATTATTCTCAGATTTATATCAGGACATATTTTTAGACTTGTCGAGCACAACTCTGTGTACCATTTATTCGTATTAGGAAATAAGAAATTTATGTTTAAATGTATCTGTTTAGTTATTTCGATAGACGTATAAATATTTATGATTTAATGTATAATTCTTTTACTATATATAAAATAAGATTAGCATTTAAGAATTAAAAAGTAATGGACATAAATTTGATTTCCAAATTGAACAAAAGTCAAAGTCACAAAACAGATTAAGTAAATTTATGATACGTTTCACACTGAAAATTATGAAATATAAGCAAGAGAAATATGGAAAAGTATCCGATAAAAAGAGATTTTAATCGATATCAAGATATTTGATTATCGAATCGCTATGTTATAAGTCTGCTAAAAATAGTGGCATGTGGTTGATAATAAAAAATTATTTGAATTTATTTCATATATAGAAATTTAGCAATCAAGATAAATTATTAAATAATTTCTCTTTTATATATTGAATATAATTAACAATAGAATCACAGCCAATTCCTCGGCAAACAGGATCTTGATTGCTAAATTTCTAACAATAAGGTTATTTGTTACGAGTTATTTGTTAAACAAACTAGATAAAACATCCATTGAAAACATTTATTACAAATCTACAAATTACATTCGAATTAAGAATTATTAAGGAAACAAGCAGTAATATATATATATAATTAAGAAATATTAATGAATAAACAAATTCATTAAGAAGAATATTAGCAAATGATGAAGTATATAATGATCATGTTGATCGCTTCGGCAAGGACGGTTCTTATTCGCGGCATAATACGAGAAAAACTCGGCGCCGTCTTTACACAGTCTTTGAACAATCACCGTATCTGATTCATATGCACTAAGTGCACTTATCAAATATGAATTAATCTACATAACTATATGTAGATTCGTATTCGCTTTATCGCGATCGAGCGCGTAAAATACGCCTACATATATAGTTGCTACTCGACTACGCCTTCCTTACACCGAGATTGGAGCTCAGTGTGTCAATGGCAATGTCATCACGGTCGTTGTTCAATAAAGAGATTCGATGAAATGTTAGCTCGAATACGGGTGCGTTCTGCGGGTGACCGTTACTTCGACCCACTAACAGACAACATGTGCCACAATATTTGACACACAAAATTGGGACGGGGGCGTGAGCGTGTCATGAAAATTATACGTGAATGCACCAGAAATAATTAGGCCGAAAACAGGAAGTAAGTAGAATTTATTGACACAAGACAGAGTTTAAAAGAAATAAGAGTAACGAATTTTGTTCAAAATTGTGACATAATTTCTATTTATAATGTATTTTTATTATTGAAATTATAAATTGGTCTTTCTTTCCTTCCTCGTTGAGTTCTTTACGTTCACTTTGAAGTTATAGTCTTGACATATAACAATAATGATTATTCATTACATATAATGATATAATGCAAAGAGTAATTCGAAAGATAAATCATGAGATAAGTCGGAAGTAAACATATTCTTTAACATTGGCAATTATAAAACTCTTCGAGGCCAACCAGAGAACTTTGTTTATCTTTCGCAAATTTTATAAAAGATATATACTTCTTGGTAACCTGAGTAAAGATGTCATTGAGCTTGAAATTTTCAATAATGGGTCTCTCTCTCTCTCTCTCTCTCTCTCTCTCGTTGGTTCACTTACAAATACTAACTGCTTAACTTGATAGGTTTCATTCAGATCGATTACTGCATGTACGCAGGGGAAAAATAAGAGGTTCATTATTTCCTCTTGAATGATAATATTATCGAGAATAAATTTATATGTTTGAAAGGAATAATAGAATTGAACTTTATTAGCAATATATTAATATTGACATACATATACAGACATGTTATACAACTTCGATCATGCTCTACATTGTTTAAGAAACATACTCAGTGCCGTTCTCCCGAGAGCAAAATACAAGCAAGAAATAATTCTTGTTATATTTCTCTTTCAGATCCTATTCAAGATGACGAGCGTAGTGACAAGCTTGGTGCATAGTTATAGGGACCTTATGGACAATCAGTCCGGTAAGTCAAACCTTTTAATTATGTCCTAACATACTTCAACTTTTTTTTAACTTTCACACCGAAATATTCCGTATTTATCTTTTCCTAGTTATTTTTTACACATAGTTCCAATTTATAGAATCAAATGACTTTTAAAGGCTAACAAAAAAATCGCTTGAAAAATATAGATACGGAAAGAACAGTTTTGTTGAAGTCTAAAAATTTGGCCAGATATAAATCTGAAAATAATTTTAGATCAAAATATTTACAATATACAAGATCTTGTATATATTTACATATATACAAGATATTCAAATTCATTATTAAAATATAAAAGTTGAAAAAAATTGCGATATAATCACCGCATAATTATTTAACATAATTAACATAATTTTACATAATTATTTTGATGATCTGACAAAAGTATTTTCAAATCTCTATATCTAGCAAAATTTTTAGGTACTTCAGCAAAACTATTCTTTCCATGTACGTCATAAAAATAGAGGATCATGAACACACGTTATTTCCGAAAACCGTTCCTTCCATGTACGTCATGAAAAGAAAGGATCACGAACACACGTTATTATCCCAAAACTCGTTTAGTTTTACTGTTCCAGAATTCTCTATCCCAGACAAACGAAAATCGAAAATTACGTGATCGTAATAAAAATTAATTGTTTCACTCGTAATTTAATTCAGCACGATTTGATTTATTTACTACTTATTTAAATGATAACGTTTATCATTTAGCGTAAAAATAATTCAATTTATAATTAATATGTTATTATTAATTAAGTGCGCGTAATGTCGTGATATTTGAATTTAAATTATATTTTTCCTAAGATGTCTCGGATATGATATTCTTAGCTCTCTCTTTTTCTCTCTCTGAATATATTTCGCGCGGCGCTTCTAAATTATTAAGAGAGAAAAATCACCGCAGCGGAAGAATAACCGGATATATTATAATATATATTTCGGAATAATATTTCGGAAGAGCATTGACAGAAACTTATATATCATCTTGATGCATTAAAGGTGTACATAAGAAAATCTTTAATGACCATTTGAGTATGCTCGAAGCTAACATTTTGTCGAATCTCTTTACTCTCTTGAATGACGATCGCAATAATGTAACCATTGACGCATTGAAGTCTAATCTCGGCAATAAGGAAGCATACTAAAAGCTTTTTGAGTTATAGAATCGGACGGCGATAAAAATTGTTCGTTCCACTTTTGCGGGACTTGATAAATTCATGAGATTGAAAATAACCCGTAATACGTTTTACATTGACGCATCGTGAATAGGCCATGTGGATTAATGTAATCCTGTAGATGAGCGTATTACGCGAGTCGTTCTTTTCTTCCGTTGTTACGTAATTTTATATTATAAATATGTTAATGAGAAATAACGTGAAGACCGTTGGAGATTTTTACGTAATACGGCCCATTAAAGAGTTCGCTATTGAATGTTTAATTAAATGACATAATACGTTCACAATGTTGACGGGAGAGAGAGGAGGGGGGGAGGGGGGGATCGCGTCTCCGTGCTCGCGGGTGTTTTCACCGGGTTCGGGTGATCGTACGAGAGAGAAGCCGTGCAAATTTATTCAAGAGACGAGGTCGAGAGAACCGCGACGTGGTGCTTCTCGTCGGAAATCCCGCGCGTATTACAACCGAAATTTCAACGATTCCGAGAGTCTGTTTACCGCGCGTATTTTCACGGCGACGAGAATATCCCTCCTTCGGAATCTTCCGGCGAGTCAATATCGTGTCGTAATGCCGGGGCAAGCGTTCCGTTTCTAATTTCTCCGAGAACCATTCGGAATCCTTGACCCCCGCTATTTTCCATACGCGTGCCATTCAGCCGTGATTCCTGTTCCGATATCTTTCGCGACTTCCGCGTGGCGGTACGAGAGCGAGCCCGAACTCCCATTTAATAAGATCTTACTATCCTCTTGCCTCTTTAACGTCCAAATACCGAAGAGGATCTATTTTCAATCAGGTTTAATTTAAAACCTCTCGGTCGTCCCACGTTTCGAAAAAGAACAAATTTATTCGAGAGTTGACCAGAATTAAAAAAGATCCATAAAGAAGTAGACGATAAAAGTTATCGAAATGTATATTCATGATTATTTCGGACATCTGTTTAATTTTCTAAATTTTTATGAAAGAGATTATAGAAAGTAAAAGTGAGATATTACGTGGCCGAAAGCACGATAGATAGAAAGTCACTTTTGACGACGGATCCATTAATTCTGCATTTATTATCAGATGAAAGGAGATCAACGCCGAATTTTTGTCGTCGATTACACGCGTATTGCACGCCTGTTCCGGAGAACTAAGGGCATTAACATAAATAACGGACGTTCGTGAGTACGGCGTCAATACGGCGTTGATGGGGTAAAATCGGCGTTATCTTAATTGGGGCGTGACGAGAGGAAGAAAATCGCACAGTCTGACGTTTCGCCGCGGCGTCTTAAAATCGATGAGAGCAGCAATCCGCCAGTGTCCGCGACTGATATTTTTTTTTTTTTTTTTTCCTTTCCCTTCGGTTAACGCGGAAGGGAGAGAGGGCTTTTCGTGTCACGCGGAAAACAGACGTAGCTCCGACGAAGCGGCGTCGACGTCGGGATACCGGCTCGTATTTTCCGCTAATCGTAGGCCGTACCACACAGAGACGCGGAGGCGCCTTCCGTTATTCGGTCGTTGCGACGACGGGCCGCCCTTTTGCCGCATTGTTGATTTCGTCAAAGTCCTCGCAAAAGTATTTACGTAACGGCCGAGTGCACAGATAGACGAAATTCGATGCAATATTCACCTAGTCGCCTAGCGCTACGCTTTGTCATTACGATTGCGTGTCTCGTATATCCCGCCTGCTTGCACCCACTTTCCTTTCCAATACCAACCGGCGTGCGCTTGTTATTGGGACATCGCTCTTTTCTCATCGATTAAAACAAAACTCCGGTGATGTCCCGCGATATCCTTCCATGTCGATATCAACGTAAATCTTTTTACGTTAAGATCCGATCCGGGGTGACCCGAGTGTCCTAAGACACCGTCGTTACACCGTCTCGCAGCCGCAAGCTAAACGCCGAGCTCAAATTGGCTTGGTAATTAACAATGGCGTGAATGATTAAAACGGAAGCGTTATAAAGCGTAACATGTAATATTGACAAGCTGTATGCCGCATCGTCGGCTCGAGTAATCGAGTTCGTCGATCAATTGTGTGTTGTGACCAAGAATCCAAGCGTTTCGCTGAGAATGTTGAAAAAAGTAGAGACAGAAAGAGAGGAGAGAGAGAGAGAGAGAGAGAGAGAGAAAGAAAAAAAATCCATGTATCGGTCTCATATCCGCCGGGTCGCACGAGTGCGAAGGTAATTCAGCGGAAGAATGACTGCTCGGTCATTCGCGCCTCGTGCACGCACTCGCGCCTTTTTCTGCTTCCTCCTCGTCGAGGGTGGATGGAAAAATGGCGATGGCGTTTTCTAGGGTGCTCGGAAGACCGAACGTGTTACCGCCTCATAATCGTCGGGATAACGTTTCCTCTTTTAGGCGCGCTATTCTAAAAATCCTCCTGTTAATTCTAGAAACGCGAAAAACGCGGGAGACCGCGAACGACGTCCGATCACGCGACGTTCGACGAAGGCGATCTTCCGCTGAATTTTCATCGCGGTCGACATCGCGATTGCAATTGCGACATCGGGCAAATACGAGCACGCGGACTTGTCGGCAATGTCGTAACAGATTCTTGCCCGCAACGGTACTTCCTGTCGCCAGTTACGAATTTTGACCCCGTTACAGGTGTGCGTCGCACGAGAACGTTGCATAATGCGAAGACGACTTTTAAATCGTCCTCGAATGTTCCACTTTCCAATGTGTATATGTGACGTACGTTTGTGAAATGCGAGAATGGAATTTCGCTTTGTTTTTCCATCCTCCCCTCTTCTTCCTCTTCCAAAATCTACTCTGCTTCCTTCTTTTAAATGGCTTCACACGGCAGACTTTCCGCGGCTTCTTCTCGTCTATAATTGTATTTTGCTTTTTCTAACTTTACCTTCTCTTTGTTTGTTTTCAGATCCCAGAGTGAAGGATTGGGCGATGATGAGCAGCCCCTTCCCGACTCTGGCGATATGCCTGTCGTACGCTTACTTTAGCAAGATTCTGGGACCGAAGCTGATGGAAAACAGAAAGCCTTTCGATCTTCGGGGATTCCTCATAATGTATAATTCCCTACAGACCCTCTTCTCCATGTGGATATTCTACGAGGTTTGTTTTTCTTACTTCTTATTTCTGTAATACCAAGTTTACCTCGTTACCCCAGAGGGATTTGCACGATTTACCGTGTAAATAATTACGCGTGACAATGAGATTCTAAACAAATAAATCTGTAGATCAATTTATTAATAATTCGAAATCAAATATAATAAAAAAAAAATTGAAAAATACAATATTTCAAATATGTTCACTCACAGATAATCCATTATATGATTCATTTTATGCTCTTTAATGGCAAAGCAACAAAGTTTATCAAAATTCACGATATACGTACATTCAGATTTGACACAAAATTACTCCCTTCATGATTTTGTAATCACGGTGACTTGATCGTGATTGTCTTTCCATTGATTGACAGAGAATTATCTTAAACTATTTCTCTTTTATCTTTTGTTTCAACGTAGCCTATACCGATAGTCCAATTCAAACAGACAACAACACGCAATTATTATTAGAAAGAAATGATTTCGAAAATTAAAATGATTCGAAAAAAATCTTGTTAATTATAATATTTAATATATTAGTAATTTTTATAATTTATATTAATAATTTATATAATTTATATTAATAATTTATATATTTTATCTTACAGTTAATTATAATTTAACCATTAAGTTGACTTATTCGTCTGACCCAAATAGATAAATTTATATCTCTTAATTTATTTATTTATTTATATAAATATAAATAAAATTTATATGATTATAGATGAATATAAATTAGATATATAATATGCACATAATGTACATTGATTATATCATGTGATTATAGCGATTGATATTCGATTTTGCAATCTCCATTTGCAAATTTATAGATAAAGATCAATATCACGAATCAGTTGTATTCTTGATCGAATTCCATTAGTTTCTTATCGCATTATTATTTGTTAAGACAATAATAAACAAAATTTTTTCGAATCATTTTAAATTAGATATATAAAAATTATACAGATTAGCGTATTTTAATAATATAATAATTATATATTAATATAATATATATTATAATAATATAATAATGTAATAATATATTAAATGACTATATATTAATAATGAAATGTACATAGATCGAATTATTAAAATTTTGTTTATTATTGTCTTAACAAATAATAATGCGATAAGAAACTAATGGAATTCGATCAAGAATACAACTGATTCGTGATATTGATCTTTATCTATAAATTTGCAAATGGAGATTGCAAAATTGAATATCAATCGCTATAATCACATGATAATCAATGTACATTATGTGCATATTAATTACATACATACATATTTATCAATATTATAATTTCAAAATGTATTTTCTGTGATCGAATCAATGTTTAAGTTTTTTCTTAAATTTTGGACGATAGTAGAGGTATTACTTTGAACAAACATTATTTAAAAACTATCACTTAATTATCATTATATTAATTAATATTGTACAGTAGAAAAAAAAATATTATAAATATAAGTATAAAAATAATGATTATTAATAATGATTATTAATAACATTTAAAAATTTAACTTACTTAAATAATTAAAATTGGCATCGATAAAAATATCACATTCTTTCAAATGTGAATTTAAAATTATATTGATTACTTTATGAATTAATTTCATATTTATTTTGTGTTTTTATATGTTTTTACAAAGGATTTTTAGCTGATCCATATACATGTTTAAAAAAGTGCCAATATTATATCTGCGGTTTCATCGATATTGCATACGCAGTATCACGATACAGTTATATGCGTGCAAATGTCGTCGATGTCACATATAAATGTCCAAAATTTTATCATATTAAGAAAGAGATAAGTCACAGCGATGGTGCAAACAGTTTTGATAGTTTCTTTGATATCGAAGATATTAAAGAAAGATATGTCACGAAACGCGTCCCTTATATATGACGCACGTGTTATATGATGATTACAAAGGAAATATCGCTGATTTATATCTGCATAAGAATAAGAAAGAGAAAAGGAGATTTGCGAAATAGTTAGTATATTAAGTTAGTATATTAGATAGATAAATAGTAGTATAAAGGATATTTTTAAATAATTTCTATGATAAATATTTCTTTTAAAAGAGATAGAAAGGAAAAAAAATTTTGTATAAGTCATTTAGTAAAAATTTGGTAAAAATTATGATGAGACAAGCAGAAGTTTACTCTTATTAATTTTTAAAATTATACATTCTTCTTGTGGTATCCAATTCAAAATTGAAATATTCAATTCTGTTACTTTTTTTTAATTTTTTACACACAAATTTTTATTGTGAAATTATATGTTATAATGTTAATTCAAAATCAATTTCAAAACAATTGTGACATAATTTCGAATGTAAAGCAACTAAAAGATGTTGCAAATAATAAACTTCTTCATGTATTTTAACATTTATTCTAAACTGGCTACTTAGGTATTTTATATTCAAATGAAGGTAGCCGCGCAAATCAATTTCTTTCCTGATTTTGACATGAGTTGATTATACTAACAAATTCTCTAATTTGTTCACGAATGAACGTTCATAGTCCTTTCGAGAAGATATAGTAAGGCCGATAGTCCTTCTTATCGGCCTTAGATATAGAATTTCACTGAATTTAAATGAAATGCTAAGCACATATGTTTTACAATATTTGCTACTCCATTTAATTAAAGTTTTATCTAAACGGAATGTCCATTAACGACTACTACTAAATTAGTCACAGAATCTTATTAGAATCTAATCACTTTTTCTCGAGATATTCCTTGCGCGTATAAGCAATGTCTAATTATTTCAAAGAAATAACGTGCAAAGATGTTATGGTTAAATGCATGATCCTTGTTTTACCCGATCGGTGTCAAGTGCGTGACATAAGAATTTTCAAGATAGTTTAATTATTTTAATTACATGTTAAAATATCACACGTATTAGACATACGGGGAGGATATTACGCACGTATTATTTTGCATATTTTTGTGAATTTTGCTAAGAAGGATGAGATTGTGGTTGTGAAATACGTAATACATTAATTTTCGCGTTACACGTATCATATATGGCGTAACATACCCGGTGCTCCCAGGTTTGTGTCGTATTTACCGGCGACCGTTAGTTCTTAAACGATAATATTTTTGCTGCATGCGAGCGATCGATGAGCGCTGCAAGGTGCCGAGCTGAATTGATGAAAAAAATTCATAATTTCACGAATGATAGATATCCCGCGATGCGTAAAATTATCATTTAATGATATCAATTGCAATCGCGTGTAACAATATTAATTATATATAACTTGACATGCTCATTATATCATAAGCCGCGAGAGAATATCCTGAAAGATTTGTAATTATAAATCGCACTCTATTGAAAAAAAAAATTAATAAAAAAATATATAAAAGTTTTTTAACCTTTCATCTTTTTTATATATATATATATAAATATCATAAAAAATAAAAGATTATTTTTTTTAATTTTTATACACTATTTTACGTTTGAAATATGTTTTTTATTTTGTCATTTATATTTAATACAGATACGATAACTGTTTCCGATGACGGCACGTTCCACATGTGCCCATAGATCGTGCGATATTTACGTTCATAGATTAAAATAAAAGTAACATATTTTCGTAACATTGGAGCAAATATATACGGGAAATTAATTTTAAAAAATATACCGAAAATTGCTCGGATAAAAAAAGTAATGTAATAGACGAGTAATATAATTACGGTTAACAAATATTTGCAACGTTCGTTATTGTTATATATTTCGAGTATCATTTTTTAATCATTTAACCTACTCGATCTTCCATATGTGGATGTCTCAACTAGAACTTGATTGTCATTCGATTGTCAATTCAGTGCAAAAGGCTGCTATGAATACAGGAACAGGAAGTGTAAGACTAATTTACTCCGCAAACGTAATGTCTTTCCGTCGCGCAACAGATTATAACGGTATTGCAACTCTTGAGTATAATTGGACCCATTTAGCGAATTAATTCCACGCTCGCAACGACCTCGTGAGCGTCCGACGCCTTTCAACCACGCGAATCCATTCTTAAATTCAAGGAAATTCAGTTGAACGGACCGTTAACTCGAAAATTTTACGCGTTCGTCTGACGGAAGTGCGGACATCGATCCATACTTCTGTTTTTTTCCCCTTTTTTTTCCTTCCTTTTTTTTTTGCATCTTTATCATAATATCAAGAAATATCATAGACATGTAAATTGTTAATTTGAATAACTTGTTTTTATTTGAATAACTTGTTGTTATTGTTAATTTGAATAACTTGAATAACTTGAAATTAATTTGAATAATTTGAATACAAAAAATCTTTTTTCAATCTTGATTCTAATAAATTTTATAATTTTAATGTCGCACCAAAATTTGTAAACATTTTATTTGTCCGCCCTGTGATAATTTTATAATCCTTTTACGCAGAAATTGTTTTCTCATATCTCTATATCATACAAAAATTAAAACGGCTAAAACCTCTTCATCGTTTTATTGATTTATTTTTTGCGTTTGCTGGCAGAATGAAGCGCAGTTTATAATTGATAGTCTTTTAGGATAATCTCTCGTAGTTTGTAATATATGTGTTATGATCGTGTCAAAAACTTATACGTAAAAGATAATAAAGATTAACAGTCACAACTTTGGCAAATGTGTTAAGCATAGTTGAACAGTTTGTATGTTATTGTTTCAGTATCTTATGAGCGGTTGGGCGATAGATTACAGCTTCCGATGCCAACCGGTGGACTATTCGTATAGCCCGATAGCTCTCAGAATGGCAAGAATCTGCTGGTGGTACTATTTTAGTAAATTTACCGAGTTCTTCGATACGGTGAGTATCGATTTTCACTTGACTTGTCGATATAGATAGACTGAAACAGATGTAAAAGCACGAAAGTTTCGTTCGATAAATTCATTTAAAACTTTAGCAAAAATTTCGATTATATATCTTTGAATCTTAAATATTTGTCAAAGACTTTCTAACTTGAAAAGGAATAATCAATTCCTTCTTCTTTATACCTGTTATTTCATTTAATATTTATATTTCTAATTAGAACATGTTGAAATCCTCCAAATGTTATTCTACTTTTTTATACTCTCATTGATACAAAGAAATATTAGTTATCATTTATATTTTATATCTATATAAATATTATAGAAAGATAAAATATTTTTTAAGTTTGAATCGACATTTATTTTGATGTCATTGGAAAGTAATTTGTTGGGGAATACTTTAAGCCAAATTATATTAAGAAAAATAAAGAGAGTAATCGAAAAATTTGCATGATTTTTTTTTTTTAGCTGTTCTTTATTCTGAGGAAAAAGAACCAACACGTCTCAACTCTTCACGTAATTCATCACGGAGTAATGCCCTTTTCCGTGTGGATGGGAGTGAAATTTGCACCGGGCGGCCACAGCACGTTCTTTGCCCTCCTAAATACCTTCGTACACATCGTAATGTACTTCTATTACATGATAGCTGCAATGGGGCCGCAATATCAGAAGTACATCTGGTGGAAGAAGCATCTCACTACCATGCAAATGGTAAGTTCGGCACTGCCTCGCGTTATTAAGAATTCAACAGTAATAATCGTAGCGATTACAGAACCACGTTCATTAAAACGTTCTATCCTGCGCGACATTATTTCCTTTGCAAATAGCACTCTATCCGAAAATTCGTTAGTAATTGAGTACATTCTTCTATATTTTTAAAAGTTATTTCGTATTTTGTAAAATTTAATTTACATCATTTTTTAAATGTAACGTAAATAATACAAGGGAATCATCTTGGATAAAGATTTACAAAATAAATGTAACTCTTATAAAAATGATTATTTTCTGAGGTTTGATAAAATTAATTAAATAAATGGAATTAACAAAGCGGATTAAAATAAATCACTGACCAATTCTCAATTTAAAATCCCATTCGCTCTGTAATCCCATCCATCTGTCGGTATTACTATATTGTAATTTCTCTAGCCTATAAAACATATTTTCGATATATTTCGAGCTATCGTGATTGGCATACACATATACGCAAAGTTTTATATGTCAGAATTTTTATTACTACTTTTATTTATTTATTATTTACCTAGCTCTTGATATTCTCTTGATTTCAGATACAATTTGTGCTTATCATGTGCCATCAATTCCAATTGCTCTTCACCGAGTGCGATTATCCGCGAGGTTTCATGATCTGGATCGGCTTACACGGTGTTCTATTCCTCGGGTTGTTCTCGGATTTCTACAAAACGAAGTACAAAGGCGGTCCTGCGGGCAAAAATTCCACGAAGAAGATGCAAAATGGCACGTCCGGTGGAGTTTGCATGCCGATCTTGGATGAAAACGACAGTGCGACGCACAATGGCGTGTCATCTTATGCCACGATCTACAACAAAGAGTACAACAGTTGTTACAGCAACGGCACGAACAACGGTTACGTCGCCAACAATAACATTACGGAGAAGAAGCTCGCTTAGGACATGGTTTCGTTGGAAGTCCGACCATTTTTTTCAGTATGCTGGTCAACTGCTCGTCGTGTACCTACATTCGTCTATCGTGAAAAATCATCTCGCAACACGCTCATAAACTTAGGCGTGAGAATACGAAATCAAATTATGCGCGCGTGTAAGGAGGACAAAAAGACGATGAGGTTCTCGGGCGAAAGAACCGACATGTATAAAGCGAGACGTCTCGTTAAATATTCTGCATTATTAGCAGAACAGAAGTTGTGTTCACTAACATAGTATCATCGATGAGAGGGCTGTTGTGACGTCCGTATTAAAAATAATAGAAGAAAAAAACGCAATGCAAACAATCGTTAGTAAAAAAAAAGACATGGCATCTTCCTTTTTTGAGCCTTCGTGGTAACATAACGTGATCTTTAAATTAGTGATTCGTGACATCTGCCATACGAAAATAAAACATCGATTATAGTATCGGAAATAATAATAATACTTATTAAGAGCATTAACAACAAAAAAACGAAGAGACTCATTTTATGGTTTCCATATTTTGGCGCTGTGGAAACTGCTGCGATTTGTAAAATCTCTACATTGCAATTAACTTGAAGCTGATTAAATTAAAGAGAGATCACATTTTACAAGACGCGAGAACGTGAGAAATGATGTAAGAGGCGATGTTAAAGCGCACACATACACGACGAGGAATATTGAGAACCCTTGTCGATAATTATATTGGCAAGAGCGGCGCGTTCGCTGTGCATATAATTTTTTTTTGTACTGGTTGAGTACAAGTGTGAATGTTTCTTAGTTATATGTAATCTTTCAAGACATCTCCCATTGAGGCACATTGCTGGAACTAAACCCTTTCCCCCTCTCTGACCATCATTACCGACTCTGTCTCTTTCTAACGCCGACTGTGTTCAAACCTTCGGTGTTCTTAAAAATTACAGTGCAGATATCAATTTGCCCAAAATATTATATGGCAGAGTTAGCTGTATAATTATAGAGTACATTAGCAGCAGCTAATAATTCGTAAAATTTTTCACCATTTACTAAATGTTTATATATTTCTTGTTTTCTTAACAGTTAGGCTTTCTTCAAGATTATATATTTTGTTAATTGTTTAATCAATTTTTCAAACGAATTTAAATTTTTTTATTTTAGACTTCAAGTTTTATCCTACTTGTAAAATGTTTTGTTGTATTGTATTACTGAAAATATAGCAGCAATATATATTTACGTTGACAATTTCTATTTTTTATTACTCATATTATTTCAAAAAATTGTTACGAATTATTAAATACATACCATCGGCTATACCAACATTTTCCATAACTTCTCATATATTTAATTCATTGCGTGGCTTGATTCTACCACTGACAGTAATGATGAACATATAGCAAGCTGCCGAAAAGAATTTGTTCGTTGCTTCAATCGCTTTGTCTTTAATAAAAACGGCATGTAAAGCCGCACTGCGGCTTGTTATTATCGTGCACGATGCAACATGAGCGCTTTTAATCGATCGGAAAAGGCATATGACATTCATGTCGCAGGAATCACGGAGCTTTAGTGTCGTAGAATCAAGCTTCAAGAAAGGGAGCACGCATTGCGAGTAATGAGCCTCTCGTACACGCAATCCGTAAGTTTGATCACGACAGTCACAGAGAAATCGAGCGAATGCGAATGTGTCTCAAGATATATTATACATATACACGCGAATAATACTATATTCGAGGGGAAGGGCAAATGTTTTAGAAATCATAATAGTCGCACTATAAGATTGATATATTTGTACACACTTCCTATTTTTATGACTATATTATTTATCCAGACATAATAAAATCTCTCTGATGATGAAACATTTTTCTCGACTGTAATAAATTCAACCTCGGCTATTTTTACAGGCGGATAAGCTAGCTCTAGCGAATCAGAATAAAAGAATTGAACGTATAATCTTATATCGTGTTCGTCATAATGAGCTTCCTCATGAAAGTATACATACATCTGGTGATGTCGATTAGTTTTCGAAACAATCGGAAACTAGTATTGTCATCGAAAAGAGATCGCCATGCTGTTCATTTGTGCAACGAGTTTCGCATTTGTAAAACCTCTACTTTTTCCATAAGCAATGACTTTTAATTAAACTCAAAAGCGCATAGAATATAACTTACTTAAGCTCGAAATATGAATTATAAAGATACTAGACGGAACTACATATATTTCCATAGATTATTATATATATATTAGAATTAATTTTTCCATGAAACATGACGGCGGTATTCATAATTTGTGTTTATTTCAAAATCGTCTTAAGTAATGCCTTAAGATATTGATGCAATTCAGTGTATGTATCATCGATTTATGACATCCTAAGTATGTGCTTAGAGATAGTCTTAAATATAAAAACTGATTATGAATACCAGCCATAAACACGTGTTCTATGAATTATTGCATTTCGAAATTGACATTACAATCGCCGATTTTGCACCGTCAGTTGTTTGATTGTTCACTATTTGTTCATTGAAACTTAGCTACGTTGCTCCGGTTCAGCATAAGCATAATAAGGAATGATATCATCTTGTTTCCATTATAACGAAATACGAATGACAACGCATACGCATAATTTGAAGAACTGCCGTAATTGAATAAGAGCGTGAACAAAATTTCATAAGAATCGTATGAAATTAAAGGCGGAAACCTAAACTAAGAGAAATATTTAGTGAGTTCTCTCGAGCGTCTGAAGATAGAGCTTTATGCATTTTTTTATCTCACGCAAAATAATATACGATAAAAAAGGTAAAGCTAACTAATTAGAGCGTCTAGCTGATAGTTAGACGTACTATGTTACGTTATCTTAGTCTAAGTTGTGATATTGCGGTATAACAATACTAATTAATATGTTTAAGAAGAAGGAATAGACGAACGCAGTGTAAATTACAACTTTTTTATGGGTGTCTTCATAGATAATCGTTTTTAGCAAAGAGTAATAAAACACAATACGATTGGACTCTATGTCGGTGAAGAATCCTATATTGTACTTAGTAAAACGCACAGAGCGGATTAGTAGTTGAAAGACGTAAAACGCAAAACGCAAAACGTTGTGTTTCTCGCCAGATCAATAAACGGAATGTAAAACTTTCATTAACAGAGACTAGGGAAAGTCTTCGATTTTTTTTTTTTCCCGTTAATGAACACAATACTGAAACAACGTTGCTATTACGTTTGACTTTATTAACTTAAGCACGAGCAAGAACTTTTTTGTGTATCGACCGCACAATATTTTTTTAACGAGAAAGCAGATTGTCTGTAATAACTACCTTGCGGTTTTGCAGTATAGCTATAATTTCTCATGAATCTAATTGTTTTTCTATACAAGAAATAACTATCATTATTCATGACAAAGTCGTTATTTATTATTGATATATCCTTCTCTATTTGCAGCAACGTTTGCGCGAAACAACTGAAGTTCATTTGAAATAAAACAATTACATGAACGTTGTATTTTACTTTTTTTTTTTTTTTTTCTTAATTTAGGCTACTTTAGACTTACTTCTTAAGATTTATATTTAAGTCCTCTTCTCTAAACTAATCTTCACGGTGTTGATCTTTGGTTGATTATAAATTTTTTTGCAAAATGCGAGGACATGCAATTTTAGGACGTAATGAATAATAAGGCGATACTTTCACATGTACATAGAGAAAAGCAACCTGCGCGTATGGTGTGCCACCACGTTTTCACAATTTCATGTTTTTAAGCGCACTTGAAAGATCTAACAAAAGTGCGAGAAACTGTGACAATGAGAGCGTCATTGCGTCATGTACCTAAACGTTACGAGCTCTGTAATGATTCTCATTATATTTTTGTACATAATTGGGGAGAATTACGAGAGAATAATAAAACAATTGAAACGAAAAAGAACTCAACGTATTCGAATACTGCGAGAGGAGTTATTAATGCAACATGCGAAATTTGCCCAATCTAAGAATAAATTTGTTAAAAAAAAAGTTTCAAGCTCTTTTTTTCAAGAAGAGTGACATATATATTAAATATTTAAAACATAAAGATTTTCTTAAATAAGTATCCTTTTAAACATTTATTTTTTTTTAACACTATAAATATTTGAGTAGATATATCAATGATGACAAAATTATAATAAATAATAATCTGTTAAGTTTTTAAAAATACACGATTCTTTTAACTACAATATCGACGAACTTTTTGTTTATCAATATCTGAAACATAAAATACAAAAACGTACATTTAAGTTTTCGTAAACACAATTTTTACTAGCGCGGGAAGTGTTGCGGTAGCAAAAAATACTTTTCTGCCGCAGTAGATACAATGGCCCAGTGTTTCATACTATACCTCTAATATTAATTACGCGTATATATTACCTAAGACAGATGAAACAACAATCGTTTGAGACGTCTGACAACTGTCCGCATGTTGGCGCACGCAAGTTAGCGATGGGATAAATACGAAAAATGGCGCGGTGCTCAACGGCCGTGCTCTTCGCGGCAAACTTCCGGCCGCATCTGGGACGCCGCGGCGATTCACGTAGTACGCGCACCAGTACGTCCCGAAAACATGGCGCCCGAATGAAGGACGCTGAACGCGAGTGTCTGCCAAATCCGTCGCGTTTCGCACACATCCGCACAGTCGGCCCGACGTAACGGTCCGCCCGTACGCAGAATGAGCAATCTGTCCCCGTTCGGCGGCGGCAAGAACCCACCGTGGGTCCGCAATGCAGGTGAGCGCGAACGGCGAGCGCGGGGGGGGTTTTTTGTCCCCCCCTCGCATGTGCGAACGGCGAGGGAGTCCTGAACGTGTCACCCTTCTCGTCGTCGTTCCGTGTGCAATCGCGACGGAGGACTGCCAAGATCTTCTTTTTTTTTTTTATCGACTCTTTATTTTAGCGCGAGCGCGCGAGGTCACGGTTTGTGCGTTACGCAAATCCGCAGCTGTTTCGGCCGCGATGTTTCGTTCCGAAGCACGAGGTTTTCTCGACACCTGATGACCTCTAAAGTAGCTGGTCACTCTCCGTGAAAGGATGCTCCACGGGAATTGTCGTCTTCCCTTTCCTGTTATCCTTTTCGTGTGTTGTCAGTCATGTCCTACGAAATTATGTCTTGAAATCGGTTTCTGATGCTTGATGAGATTTTCGAAGCAACATATTATCATCAAAATAAAACGGATATTTTTAAAATTTTTAAGAGGAATTTAGTTGTCGCTTCTTTATTTTTTTTTTTTTTTTTTTTCTTAAAGTATTCGCGTAAATAAAACGCTGAGAAATATTATGATAGAAAAACGTTTAAACTGTGTAATGACCTTTGATAATGTTTTGACCAAAGGACAAGGAATACAAAATATCCAGCAGCAAATGCTGGGTCAAGCCATGGGCAGCATTGGAGGACAGCCTATGGTGCAATACCAACAACAGACCCAACAAGTGTACCAACAAAGTTTGGGATTGCAGCAGGTATCAAGAATTAACATTGCTGATATTAAATGAATTATTTAAAATAAAATATTTACAATAAAATGAATATAAATAATTCTATATAGCCCAACATTACCATGGCATCCATGGCGACTCTTGGCTCCAATTTACCATCGGGTATAGCAGGACAACTATATCCACAGGTCGCTACAGTTTCTTACCCAACACCACGAGCATTGAACACAAATGCTTTTCAACCCTCTGTAGCTGGTGTTCCACAACAGGTGCAGCAAAATGTACCTTCATCGTCGACAAAGCAAAGAGTTTTCACGGGTACTGTTACCAAAGTACATGATAATTTTGGCTTTGTAGATGAAGATGTATTTTTTCAAACTAGGTAAGTGTTAGAAGAGGTACATCTGTCTCATGTGTTGTATGTTCTAATGAATTTCTTATCCACTCTATTCCAGTGCATGTGTAAAGGGGTCTAATCCCGTAGTAGGAGATCGTGTGCTTGTAGAGGCGTCGTACAATCCTTCAATGCCATTCAAATGGAACGCCACTAGAATACAAGTGCTCCCCATGGGTAACAATAGTAACAATGCAAACACTCAGCAAACTAATCAACCGAACCGTCAACAACAACAGCAGCAGCAGCAACCAAATAGGACGTCAGGCACCTATAATGCTGTACCTCCTCCAACAGAAAATCCTAATAACAGGTGAAGCTAATTGATTCTGTATTGATTTACTGTATTATGATATTTAATGAGAGAGAGAGAGAGAGAGAGAGAGAGAGAGAGAGAGAAAGTAATTTAAATGTTAAGATCAAATTGTTTTAATGTATGTTCTGAATATTTTAATGATGGAATTTTACGAATTGTAGTAGGTTCACAACAAGTACGACAAATTCCAATACTACCAGCAATCGTAATAAGGTTGGTAGAGTAAGAGAAAGATCTCCTCGTGAACGGAGAAACGATGACGAGGAAATAGAAAGAAAGAGACGTCGTGAGGAGAGAATAAGGGAACGCGAGAAGAAAGAGGATCGTAGCCCTTCAAGAACTAGGAGGAGTAAATCACCGAGACCTCGCCGGCGCACAAGAGTCGTACCGCGTTACATGGTGCAAATACCGAAAATCGCATTGGATCTGTAAGTGAAATTTATTTATCGATACAAACGTATGCCATTGGCAGAGTCACGCAATTATTATTGGTTATTATCACAGGCCTGAAGCAGATGTTCTTGAGATAAGAAGACGCTATCAAAATATGTACATTCCTAGCGACTTCTTTTCTACTAACTTCAGATGGGTCGATGCTTTTCCACCGCATATGCCATTTACTCTTAATAAACCGTGCTCCTTCCATGTTATGCATAAAGATGTTGATCCGTGTAACGAAAATACAGTGATACTAGAACCTTCGGATGCTGATTATCTATTCTCTGCAAAGGTCTGTCAAGAAATTGTGTCACGGTCATCATTATATGACGAGAGAGACAAGCGAAAGTTGAGATTTGAGCGCGCCGATACTTGTAGCGCGATTGAGATCAGAATTACACATGCGTATCGAAATGATTTTCATGTACTGAATATGTCGTAATTATTTTTAGGTTATGCTCATATCTATGCCTGCCATGGAAGAGATATACAAAAGGTGTTGCGGAGTTTCCGAGGACAGAGATCCCGATCGCGATTATGTTCACCCTACACGTCTTATAAATTTCTTAGTAGGCTTACGGGGCAAAAACGAGACAATGGCTATAGGTGGACCATGGAGTCCTTCGTTAGATGGACCTAATCCTGAAAAAGATCCGTCTGTATTAATCAAGACGGCTGTGAGGACCTGTAAAGCACTTACCGGAATAGATTTGTCCAGCTGCACTCAGTGGTACGCCTTTTCAAGTAGAAATACTTTCCGTTCAATGTACATCTGGAGCACTTTCATAGACAGCTTTTTTTTAAAGCCCCGATTCGTTACAAAGAGCAATATGATATCAGTGAATTTTTCTGCCCGTTAATATTGCAGTATTTCCGTCGATACTTTCCAAATCAAAACCGAAGGTCACAATTACGGAACTCTTCACTCTTTTTTTAAAACTCTTTTTTTTTCTTAATTGTCTAGGACTATATTTCTCTAGAGTTCTTTATCATCAACGTAAAAACAAGTGATTCGAAAAAAAAGGTAGAAACATCATGTGGCGTTAAGATACACATTCGATAGGTGTACTATTCACGATCTCGACAGAGAGTAATTTCTCTAATATCAGTTCTCTGACTTGATAAACTAAGATTGTAGCTCGATCTCTCTGCAGTGGAGGTATGTATTTATCGTAAACACGAGCGACCGATGGAGATTGCTGCACTGGATCCCGGTTTCGAGCACACCCTCCCCCGTCGACGATGATACACGAGCAGTCGCGGCAGACAAATCATCACTATTGTTCTATTATTATATCATTATGACCCACTGAGTTGTGCTTTCTCTCTCAAATGGTCTCTACGTTGTGCGCTGTACGTGGCTTTGTATGCAGTGCGTGGGCTTTACGAACAAGCGAGCGAACACTTAGCATATAAGGCAACGCTAAGCGGCATTAATCTGAGTTGACGTTTGGGTATTGTTTTTCCTTGCGGCACAGGTACCGCTTCCTGGAACTCTACTACAGACGCGCAGAAACGACCCACAAGTCCGGGCGAGTGGTACCCTCTCGCGTTGAAACCGTCATACTATTTCTCCCAGATGTTTGGAGCTGTGTACCTACCAGATTGGAATGGGACGGGCTGCAACTCAACTATAAGAGACAACTGGAGCGAAAGTTACTGCGTGCTGCCTCTAATCCCGACGATATGGATGCTGCCAATGAGACTGATGAGGCTGCCGCCGTTGATCAAAAGGCACTGCCAACATCATCCCATATTACTTTTATACCTTTTTATTACATTATTATATATTCTATATATATATATATATATATATATATATATATATATATATATATATATATATATATATAGATACTCGTGCCAACCGTTTCTCCCCATTACTAAACTGGATTTTCAATAGGCTATACTTGTCCATCGATCCTATCGATAAGTTAATTTGTTTCGAATACTATATCTCGCCTTTGTTTTTATCAACAACAAATGTGCAACAAATTTTATCTGTCGTCGATTAAAAAAAAAATCATAATTTAGATGTGTTGGCTTAACGTACGAGATATGTTGTATTAATAGACGACAGTAAAAATATTCTAAAGTACAAGTATATTTTTGTATCAGTAGGTGATTAGTTTCTGGTCTTTTTTTTTTTATAAAATACATATCTATGGATTTGACTTCTTCCATAAGATAAGATGTCTTATTTTATGGCATAAGTCATTTATGATATTATTCAAATTAAATGTTTCAAACAACTTTCAATAAGACAAAGTTTGTATATACATATTTTGTAATTATGTTTATATTAAGATCGTTGTTTTATTAAGATTGTTTTATTATTATATGTGTAAATTAAGAAAAAATTCATAATGTAAACGCTTTTAAATGTCGCAAACGAGGATCGAAGGGTAATGTATCGCTCCTTTAGCCAATGGCAGTCACATTGCATTAACAAGAGAAGCAAGCAAGCCTAGCTCGGAGAAGAGCGCAGCTGAGCCATTCCCTTTCCTGAAACCTTCACCAACATTGAAAAATCATTCAAAAATTTTCATTTAATCGTTTTATACTACAACATTATTGATATTATCCGTAACCTACCGATCACACAGACACCAGAGCCAGGACACTATGAGATTCTAGCAGTTACTTGAGTCATACTTGACGGTCATCGTGAATGAAGATATGTGTATATCACAATGTGAGAGTGTTGAAAAAATTAGAGAGTGATGAAAGAATGAAGAGGGAGTGGTTTCGTTTCGTTATAGGGGCTGCTTCTGTTTTATAGTTTTTTTCTCTAGGCTTTTTACTTCTTTTTTACTAACATGCATTCTCTTCTTTCAGGATGACACAATGCCCGAGAAAAAGGATCCTACACATTATTCCGAGCTAGATCCAAAATCGATGAACGTTAGTATTTAAATATAGAAACTTTTTATTTCTATTTTTATACGTTTTATAAATTCCAAGTCTGATGTGTCTTAATTAATGCAGGTGAATGAATTACGTCAAGAACTGGCAGCTCGTAATTTGAGCTCGAAAGGTTTGAAGTCACAATTACTAGCTAGACTTTTAAAAGCTGTAAAGTCCGAGCAAGCCAAAGAGGAAGGTCGGCAAGACGAGGCGGATGAAAATGAAGAAGACGTCTCGCCACCGACAAAGGAAGAAGATGATAAAAAATTCAGAGATAGTAAAGATGTAAGTAATAGTTTATTTAATTTTCTGATAGATAGACAAAAATTATTTTTTCAGAATATATTAGATTTTTAATATCATTAACTCTCGTTATTTCCAGCATGATGAAGACAAGAGAAAACTTTATGAACGTGAACGTACTGTACTTGAAAAGAGGTATACCTTGCCCGATTCATCGCACATTATTGTTCATCCCTCTAGATTGGCCAAGAGTGGGAAATTTGACTGTACAGTTATGTCGTTGAGCGTATTATTAGACTACAGACCAGAAGATACCAAGGTATTTGATATTTTAAAAATTAATTTCGCTTATGTTAAGAGAAACAAATTGTATATAAACCTCTTGAATATATTAGGAACATTCCTTTGAAGTATCTCTCTTTGCTGAACTATTTAATGAAATGTTGATGCGGGATTTCGGCTTTCGCATTTATCGTGCATTATCCAACCTTCCTGAAAAAACTAAGGAAAAGGATGAGGATAAGAAAAAGGATAAGAAGGATGATAAAAGAGAGGACAAAAAAGATGATAAAAGAAAGGAAGATGAGAAGAAATCCAGGAAGGATGAAAAACGGGACGATAAGAAAAGAGAAGAAGCTAAGGATAAGAAGGATGACAAAGATGCAAAATGTAAAATGGATGACAAGGATAGAGAAAAAGAGAAGAATGATGATGATGATGATGATGAAGATGATGAATCAGATGTAAGAGAAATTTATTTTTTATATTTTATGTTCCATATAAAAATTTTTTTTAATTGACAAGAAATATGTATAATGTGTTATAAATAAATGGAATATAGCGCATAAATAAATATATTTTATAATATAGACACTATTATCTTTATAGGATGACGATTCTGTGAAAGACGGTAGAAGGGACAGAGATAAAGACGGAAAGAAACGGAAAACTAAATTATACACACATGATCCTTATCTCTTACTTTCTTTTGTGTATTTTGATCAGACGCATTGTGGATATATATTTGATAAAGATATTGAAGAACTTATTTATACTCTGGGGTTGAATTTGTCAAGAGCTCAAGTACGGAAATTAGTACAAAAAGTTGTTACACGAGATTCTCTACATTATCGTAAATTAACAGATAAATCGAAGGAGGATGACTTAAAAGATGAAAAAAAAGATGACAAAGAAAATGATAAAGGTGAATCGACCAAGACGGAAAGCGAGGAGGATATATTGCGTTCGCTTGCCCTCGGTAATATATCTCTTTAATATATATCTCTTTTCAATAATGGAACATTTTAATATATAACATATATTCAAGTTTATAATTATTGCTATATATTTACGTTTATAGGAAATAAAAAATTGTTACCTGTATTTGTGGGAAGCGGGCCACCTTCAAAAAGAGCGAGAAGAGAGGATTGTATCGTAGAAAAAGCTGACGAAGAAACAATTCCGGAAGGTATCGTTACATACAAAGGCTCTTTACTAGATGTAGAAAAACTTGTCAGTCAGTTGAAAAGATCTGAGAAAGCACGCTTAGATACCGAGGATCGTATGATGGAACTACAGCACGAGTTAATCGTAGTCAATGAAAAATCTACGAAACAGACAAATAGTATTAAAGGTCTTTCAGAAGATTTGAAGATATACAAAGATAAGTTACGAAGCACAGAAGAAAAACTCAAGAAAGTCTCTGTGAGTATACTCGTTTTTTATTTGACATTTAATTCGTAAAAAATACAAATAAAATTATATCATTTTCTTGTATCTTTTTTATAGACGGACTGTCATACTTATTTGACTGCGGTAAAAAATATATACCACATAGCGGCCAAAATGATGCAGAGTGATACGAGAAAAGTAGAAGTAGTAGAAATTCAAGATGAGAAGATTGGTGGAGAGATAAACGGTTCTGAGATAGAGAGCAAGTTTAAAACGGATACCAGGTGGAGTGATAATAAAGTCCAAGTAAAAAAAGAACCTGCCGATGTAGACAAGGACAAGAAATCTGACAATAAAACTTCTGTCAAGAGAGAAATTACTGAAATTGACAAGGAGAAGAAATAAATCACATTATCTATTTATTATAAGTAGACGATACGCACCAACACAAAAATAAAAGTTTAATCTTATTTTACACTCACGTGTGCATGCACGTGTTGTTAGTGACGCATTAAAAAAAAAAAAAAAAAAAAAACAAAACAGATGAAACTAACAAAAAATTTATCCGACATCAAGCTAAGTGATCAAGACTCCATTTTGTAACTTTTTTCACTCGAGTGATAACGTGTGGCGGCATCTTCAATCAGTGTGATAAGAGCAACACTTAAAAACATGCTTAACTATTGATAGGATCATTATTAAAATATTTTATTGCAATTTTTTGCATCATTCAGAATTTTGCATCAATAAGTAAATCTAAAAGGGGCTTTTAAAAGTACCATTGATCTGCCATTAAGTGCCAGATATTGATAAACCGATATTTACTATTATTATAAGTTCAAAAACACATTAATACTATAATTATTTGATTCAAATAAAATGCGTATGAAGATTTTTACTGGAACTAATAACACAACCATGCAATTGCATTTCCATCATTGTTTCATCGCTCATCTATATTATACGATAAAATAATAGAATTAAATTTATTTAGTTAAAATTTGGAACTATTTTGTGTATTTTAAACTTAATTAATTTAGATTTATAATTAATACAGTATGTTGTAACGTTAAATCACATTTTTTTTTTATCAAATTAGCCATTCTTTTTTAAACTATATGTATTTCCTGAAATTTTAATTGATCGAACATATAATATATAATTTAACGCAATAAATATTTAATGCAATAAATGATAAAATTATATCAAAATCTGATTTTAGGCATCTATTGCGTTTTTAATTAAATTTTGCAAAATTCTCGTGCTGCTTTCAATTTTATACACAACAACAGTGCAGCATGAAATAAGTTTTGGAACTCGTTCAAATTTATAATTATAATTATTTATAAAAAAAAAGTCGGAACTGCTTTTTTTCAACAACAACATACTTTCCACCAAGAATAATGAAATGTTTGTTATTACAGCAATAAACATTATTTCTTTTCATACGTTCTAGATGGGAAAATGTGTATAATTTCGAAACAATGTGAATCGATAAACGTTTTTTTTATAGCCTAAATAAAATACAATAAATTCGTAATATTCTTTAAGTTACACATTATGTGTACACCAAATACCAAACACACTTGTCCAAAAATCATACTAAATAAAAACGTGTTCTCGAACGTGAGCGATCATGCATGATTGCGCGTTCCATTTCAGACTTGCAGTTTGCAACTCACGATGCCAAGGATACTATTTTGTACATAGTTTATCTATTATATAGAAATTTTTTGTAGTTTATTAATAGAAGGCCACGTTCTTGTCGAAAAAAGGACAAAAGTAGCACTGTACGAGAATATAAAGTAAGAGTATAAAATACGTGAACAGTTCCGAATCTGTGTATGTCAACATGATACAAATCTTATTAAAAAAAAAAAAAAAAAAAAAAAAGAAAGAAAGAAAACTGTAATTATCTCCTTGGGCACATGGTAGTAAAAGATACAACGTACAAGATATAACAATAAAAATTGTTTAAAAGCGATGAGTGTGTGTAGTATGTAACAATTTATAATACGTACCAATTCATTCTCTAGAATAAACTGTAATTTTATTTTTACTTAAATTATTCTTGAAACTTAAATTTATGCGATGACATATTTTAAGTTAAAATTTAGCGATCAAATTCAATATCATCATCTTTATACGAAAATCTATTAAATATAAAAAACTGAAAAGGTTTCCTAATTTGTTGTACGTTTTATTCATAATATGTATAAGAAAATATATTACAATCTATATGCGTGAAAATGTTTTAGAGAATACATATAATTTTGCTTTACTACTTAATCTATTTATTATATTATACCATATAGAATATGAATTTAAAAAGAGAATAAGGATAAAATGTAGTTAAAAAAGTAGTTCATTCCCAATGCCGTCTACGCAGACTTCCAAAATTTACTCAAGTTTATGATATAAATTTTCTGTAGATGACATTAAAAATCGAACGTTTAGGAGATTCATGCATATGAAAGTTATTTTTATTTGCAGAAAATAGGTAAATTCATGTATTAATATGTACATGATATAGAAAGCATTAGACCCCGAGACAATAATTTCATTTGTCTTTAATCAATTTCGTCAAGAGACGATAAAAAAAAAGAGCGAGTTAATGTCATTCTGGACATTTCTCTCCTATATCTTCGAGCAACTTCTTGTTATCGCGAATCATTTTTTCTAAACGTTCCTTTGTTGCCTGCGTCTGTCTCTGTTCCAGCTTGCGTTTAGCGGATTCTATTGCGGTCCGGTATCCAGTAACGTTACGGAAAATCTTGATGTGCTTATCCCCCGCAGCCAACAAGTATTCTCCCATAGCGTCGAATGTCAGGCGTGTAATGGGTCCTACGAAAGAAGAGTTTGATAAATCCACTTGTGAAAACTTACATGTGAAATAATTGTCAGTAATTTTACCTAAGAAAATATCTTCTATGGTGGTATCGAGAGTACCGGTAATGGTAGAGTAAAGAGATATAGACGATCCATGAGCAATCACGAGGACTTCTGTATTCGGAGATAAAGCGACACTTGCTTGTGCCGTAGTATTCCAGGTGCCAGTTATCAAAACATGCGGATCTTCTCCCTTCTCGAATTCAACTGGAAAAGGGAAACAGATGAATAAAAACTTCATACATTTCACGCTCATATTTTATGTGTTTTGCTAATGATTTTGTTACGCTACTTTTTGTATCATAGAAGCGATACGTCCCGTCCTTAGATACGGTGGCCATGTGATTGGTATCAGCGCTGAAGTCAAAGTCGAGAACCCCGGATGAATGTCCGGCAAGGTCAAACGCTTTGGCTACCGTCTTGAATTCTCCAGATTTGCTAAAGACCACCTCCCATACGTTCACATCTGGTGTAAAACCTAAATGAAAAATTTTATTGAAATCTCTATTTTTTTTTTTTTTACAATTTAACGAAATTCTTTAACATCCAAGAGCAAAATGAATCTCCTTACCCGAGGCAGCAACGAATCGGCCACAAGGCGATATGCGAGCACGATAAGTAGATCCTAGATGTAATTCTAACGTCGCCAGAGGTTGTCCTTTCAAGTCCCATATAATAAGATCGTTTGCTTTACTACACGTGATAATGTATTTCCCGGTGCACGCGATATCCATTCCAACAACATCATCAGTGTGACGCTGTAATAAAGAAAAAAAATTGATACACACATTCCAAAGTAGCTTATATACAATCTATTATCGTATCATTTTAAAGACTTTCTAGTAAAAAAATATAAGTAATCAGAAGAAATTTTTTTGAGCAAGTAAAATAGAAATAATGTAATACCTGTGGAAACTCCAATGCCTTGGTCGCAGAGGCCAAATGACCATCAGGTTTCTTCACGATCTTGTATACCTCAATAGTATTAGCCACGGCTTTGTGAATAATAAATGCCTTTCCATCCGGAGACCAACGTATTAAAGTTGCGTGATCAAATTCTATGTTAACCCGCAGAGATTTGCGATCTTTCGACGTGAAGTCCTTCGCGTACCACAACAACACGGTGCGATCTGCAATGATGCAAAATACAATTTAATCATAAAAAAACGATTTGTATCATAAAAAAAATTCTTAATTACACTATTTCAATTTTTAATATAAATAAACAAAGTCTATATAAGATTTTTTTATTTTATTTATTTGATTATGGAAAATTAACTTAAAAAGAAAAATTAACTTAAAGAAGAAATTAACTTAAAAGAAAACTTTTTTTTCTCAGTTCAGAAGTTCAGTTCAGAAAAATATTAAATAGGATATATTATAAATCTCTCTCTCTCTCTCTCTCTCTCTCTCTCTCTCTCTCTCTCTCTCTCTCTCTCTCTCTCTCTCTCTCTCTCTCTCTCTCTCTCTCTCTCTCTCTCTCTCTCTCTCTCTCCCTCCCTCCCTCTCGCGCGCCACACACACACACACACACACACACACACACACACACACACACACACACACACACACACACACACACACAGAGAGACCGAATATATAATCGCTATACTTTATACATAAACTAGATGGATGTGAAATAATCGTAAAGCGTAAATATATTACAAAATGTTTTTTTATTCAACGATTAATAATCTCAATTCATCAAAATACATGATATATTGTATATTAAAACTAAAATCTGATAAAGATTGTTATAACTAAGAACGGCACATTTATCACAATTAAACATAATGCGTAATAAACGTTCTATTCTTATATCATTCTTGATCTTTTCTTTTCTATAGACAAAAAATATCTAATTGTCATCTTGAGTCTTTAACATTTCTCAAAATTCGGATCAACTTAATCATATCCAAGATATAGTAAGAAATGTAAAATTACATCAAGATCTCCTCAAGCTTAAAAGTGTCCGCATTCTAATTAAATAAATATAATTCATTATATCATTCGGATAATAATTAAAATTGCGACACATGATTTATAATAATAATAATATAATAATAATGAAGATAATGGGAATCTTAAATGCATCATGATATCATGAGAATGATGATATCATGATGCATTTAAAATTCTCTTTTTGCTCGGTGGTGGCATAAGGTCTGTCTCTTCCCGTTCAAATCTGTATTTGTCGATATAATCCAGAAGTCGTTCCTTCGTGACCGGCTTAATAATACTTTTGCATACAGATTCGGCAGTTCCAATGGAATTAGGATATGTTTTGTCCACTCGCTGACGCATAAAAACCCATTGACCATTTTCGAATTTACATTCAATAATCGCATTGTCCAGATCTTTGATCTGTTTAGTTATCTTTATCGTGCCATACGGCGTTCTTAATCCGCCCACATAAAGATGCCCAATTTTTCGCGGTACAATACCCACGCCTGTTTCCGTGACAATTTTTAATTTGAAATCTACAGAATTTAATGACAGTGGTTTCCACTTTAATACCTCCGTGGATACTCCCGAACAGTATTTTTCCTTGGCAGGTTGAAAAATCAAACCATCCGGTTCGTGGGAAAGCTGCTTTGCAAATTTTTCGCCCAACAGATTTTTACTCTGCGTCACATCCCAGAAATATTTCAATCGTACCGAAAATGGTTCCCGTTCCTTAATTAATCGTCCCTCTTTCATGGCTTTCTGTCTACCGGCTATTATTTTGTGCTCGATTATGAAATAACGGTCTTGATGGAACGGTAATTTACTGACATCCTGTCCATCATACATGATGACATCATACACCAAATACCTAGGAATATCTTTGTCTTTATCCTTGTCGATCACCATCTCCTGCAAAATTTTAAAAAAATCTGTTAAATAATTTAAAAAGTTTAAACATTTTTTTTGTACTTTTATGAAATAACTAGTAATAAAGCTGCAGCTTACACCATCCATCAGAGTATCTCTCAGACATCGGTTTTCTCGCACGTGTGGGAAAGTTAAGTTGTTCACTTCAAAGACGCTGTTATCCCGGTCTATAAAATACACCTCTCCATCTCCTTGTGCCAACATCATGTATCTTAACAAAAACAGTGAATTTTTCAGTTTTTTACTTAGATATTTTTAAATACTATTAAATATTTATTTTAATTTTAATAAATTTTAATAAAATAGTTTTATATTTATTTTAAATAGTATTTTAAAACACTTTTAAATACTATCTAACTAGTATTATTAAACTATTTTATTATCTCAAATAGATTTTTTAAATTTAGATTTTTGACTAACCTCGTACCATCTGCTTTCCAAGATACTCTATATGGTTTTGTGTGCAGTAATATTATATTGTCACAGTCCATAGACACAGGTTGAGAACCAGGGAATCCAGATCCCTCCCATCCACAGATTTCCTGGACTCGCCTTTGAATTCCTGATAACCTCTTTTTTTCTAGGATAGGAGAGACACCAGGTACACCAGCCATAAACACTGGATTTTTATTAAAAATTTCACGTCTCTTCTTCTTGCTCTTTTCCTCCCGACAATTGTCGTTTTCTGTGCTCGGTCCCTCATCTGTATCCTCAATGTTGGAATCTTCTAAGCACCATGTTGGTCTCGCAGGCGGAGGTGGTGCATCTTCTTCTTCGTCGTATCGCTTGTATAGTTCCTTTATGTAATCAGCTTTGTAAATTCCAGGAGGTCTTGCAATAGCAAACTCAGCTATACCAGCATCAACACTGGTACCATCTACTTCCACTAAGTAACTGATTATGAGAAATCCAGTTCTATTAAAGCCATGTGTGCAATGTACGCCGACAATCTCCAAGGGATTGTGAGCAATGAAATTTCTGCAGAGTTGCACAAAAGCACGAGTCTGCTCTTCAGATGGAGTTTCGCCATGGCCACGACACTGCAGTTTCACATATTTACAGTCGTACTCTTCTATGGTGTTTTTATCATAAAACCTTGATGTGTTGGTCAAGTCTATCCACAAACCCATCTTCAGTTTCTGACTTTTCAGATACGCAAAGAACATATCTACATTGAAGCGACATTCTTCAGGCACCTGACTATCATAGGCTGCAGACAAGGGTGTTTTGAAGGCGAGAAACTTATCCTGGATCAGCCTCATTGCTTTTCGCGGACAATTAAGCCAACGGGGCGGAACAGGCCCCTTGTTCTCACTCGACATACTCGTTCAGTCTGTGTGTTAAAAATGGAATGTAATTCGATGTGTAAAAGTACAGCACAACTTGAAATTCTGCGACTGACAGTCCAGCATTGCATCCCGCTTAAGCCTTATGTCCGCGATGCTAGAAATCAATCCGAGATTTCTCAAGAAGGAAAAATTAATCAATCGCAGTGAATATATGGGTCAATTGATCAACTTTTCTTTTTTTTTTTGTTCAAAATCTATTTCAATACCATGAACACAGAGCTTTAGTGCCGGCGAGAAACAGTGCTCGTTCCGGAATTATGCAACCTAACCTATCAACTTACGGTTCTTATTTGTCGCTCGTGATGGGACTTCCCGGTGCACCTTCTGCTATGACTACGAAATCGTATTCAATTCGTAACTGGAAGCACTGGTCAAATGTAAAATCGGCGAGTCGATTTAATCCATAACTGAATGAAATCACGAAAACATGCGGTGATAACGGCGTCAATCGTGACGTTCGCATTGCGTGTAACATGCAAATACCAACGACCACAGCACGGTTCTGATATTCACTGACCGTATTGAAAATCTGTAGCGCAGGGTCTAATAGAAAATCTGTGACAATTCCCGAATTATTTTTTGTTCTTAATACGACATATTCCTGACTAGATTCTCTGACTACTTCGCCTCTTGCAAAATTTTCCGAAGCTTAATTTTTGAGTTTTAAAAACTCAATACCGTATTATGAATTAGGTACAGTTACGGTGCAGTTCATTAATCGAGTCCTTTTTGAGTGCAGAAAGGTACAGAAAAGTGTAGATGTGCGCGCCATCTCTAGGCTTCTGCTGTATATATTTTCCGAGAAACGAGATATTAGACTTCATTAAAAATTGTGTTAAAAAGCTGCGACAAGATCATGAGACAGACGAACGGACGGACGGACAGATGTATAGATAAATAAATGTCGGGAAAAACAGGAATATGTGACACACGTAATCGAAAAAAAGTGCAACTGTATTTTTAAACTGCATCTATGTTTATCCTATTATTGGATTTAAAAATATCGAGCGAACAATTCTTATCATTCTTTCTTAAATTAATCTTTTGCCTTCTCCATTAAAAATTTTAGAAATTTCAAACTTCTTATTAATTAATCAATCTTTTTATTCTGATGGAACATTAAAATTAGAAAAAAATTTAAAAGCTTACCTTTGATATTAGAAAAGAATAGAAACTGCCAAGAACAATCGTTTAATACTTTTCTAATATTAAGTTACAATATTTATAAGTTATAGGGAAAGATCTACTCTCTTATCTTCATGCAAACATTGTACAATATGCATAGAATAGGAATATCTAGTCCGTTTCGAAAAACCATAAAAGATAAACTCGATTAAAAATAAACTTCCTGCGGAATTTCGTCTACATGGGGAATAGGGATGAGAACTCTATTAACAACAATAAAGAAATATCGCTGTACTTTGATAATCGAGAAACCGAAGGAAGTTTGCGATGGTAAACATCTTATCTTGCGGCGTATAAAACGGATTACTTGTGGCTTTTCGGATGATAAAGAGAGCTTTGGTCACTGTAATTTCGTGAAATTGAGATAAGCATAAAAATAAATATAACAAAATTGAAGATAAAAAGTGGAAATAAAGAAAATAAAAAATAAAAACCGAAAAAAGTTACTTTTTCGTATTAATTATAGACATACGACAGTAAGATTTTCATCTTATTAACATTTCAGGATATATGGGTGTTCTTATGGCTTTTGCAGAATGCAATAGTAACACAATGATCGAAGTCGGCACTCTCTTTATTTCGTGGCCCAAAAGCGTATCCCTTTTCTTTTGCAATTTGAATACACTTTTTAAGTTTTTATATTCGTTTCATTTCTAGAAATATTCGTTTCAGATATCTTTAGATTTTAACAATGTTTATGATTAATATTTCAAAGCTTTTTGGAATAATTTAATTTATTACATTCTATCATAAAAGTTTTTTTTTGGTAACAAAATATTAAAGAATAAAAACTTGAGCTATTTATCTTTTTTTGTTTCCCCAAAAAAGACAACGAAGAAGGGAAAGCGTAAAATGTATAGATAAAAAGTCGAGTAAGCACTATTCAATATGGTTTTCTAGAAAATTCTTTTCTAAGATATATAAATTTTTTATTAAAAGTCTAGAAGTTATGTTGTAAAGATTAAAACGTATCGTTTTTTTGTATATATTGAAAAATTGTCGTACGTAAAATTTAGTAGTATTTTAACAATGTATGGAGGAAAATTTTGATCTCAATAATTATTCTTATAAGAAATGTATGACTATTATCTTACTGGTTGTTACAGAAAATTATTATTATTACGAATAAATTATTACAGAGACTGGGCTGATGAGAGATTGAACACGGAAGATAATACGCAAAGAAATCAAATATAAAATGTAACAATTAAGTTAAAAAAATATACAAAGTAATAGTACAAATTAAATTAATAGTAAAATATAGCACAAAAAACGAACGTTTCGTATTTAAGCCATCTTCAGCCATGATCCGTTTAAACATAAATTTGACTGGGATAATGTTGAAATATCGGATGTAGAGAAGTACAATAAATGCATAATCTCCGAAATGTTATACATGCGAGCACGTATACAACCGGATATCAAATTATTTTATCCGCGGACGTGTCGTTCGTCATCGATAATTCATTTTCGCCTTCGTCGCATTTTCGTAGCACAACGAAAACGTGCTGATGGATCCACCATTGATGTACCGCCCGAGATTAATTGCCCCAGAAACGTGCGACACAATTGTCGGATATGCGACAAATCGAAGAAATATGTAACGAGAAATCATGAAAAATTTCAGAATAACACGCGTTCGTGTTAACAACCGTTTGTTTGAAACTAAATTCCGCTTTTAAACATGGTTATCTTTATTCTTTACCAAAACAGCACATATTGGCAAATTATCAATCAATATATAATCAACATTGATTAATATCTAGCCAACATTCTGCTAATTAATAGTACTGGTCAGATATTTTCCATCGGAGTTCAATGAAGGCATGTAGAAGGACACGTATGAAGAAGAGGGACGCATCTTCCATCGCGTTACTTCCCCCCCCCCTCTCTTCCCACGACAAAAGATCCAATGTCAAAGTCGGGCCCAGCGAGGAAGTTTGATGCGGTAGCCTACCTAAAGCATCTAAAGTTTAGGCAGAAACATACCGATGGTATTCTTTGAGATTTTCCAAGATTTCCCGTTAAGGTGACCTGCTTCAGATAGGCCGTTGATCGAATTTTAGTGGTGAACGGTATTCTTCGTATACTTGAGTTTTACACTCCTCTGGATGTATTGTTAGCGTGAAAGCAATTTCTCACGTTACAAAAGATATTTTCTTTATTAAGCCATTTTATGCCATATAAAACATATTTTCTTGGTATTTTTCGTATTATTTTTGAGATTCTCTTTACAACCGTTTCATTGGTTTCTAATTGTAAGTTTAATACGAGTGGTTTCTTCAAAGCATTCAAACTCTATTATGCATAAAATTATTCGAATTTGTTACTTACTTACATTTATGTTGACATGCTCCCTGGAGATCAATATATTTACACAAATAGTTTTTGAAATTCATAGCTATTTGTGTGATCTTAAATGATTTTTTTCACGGTAAGTCAAAAAACGTTCAGGTTCTTTGAATATGAATAAGAAAATTGAAGTTTCATTCATGGATCATTAACTATTCATGACAGTTATGGGCTAAAAGCAATTTTTATTTTTCAGCCACCCACAATCTTTATCATCTTTAAAAAATTGACATCAATCTTTTGACATCATTAGAAAGACATCATAAGAAAGTCAAGCTCTCATTATAAACGCCAATTTTCAAAATCATTATGTAGATAATATCAATATTAATGACATTTATGTCCAAAATATGTACCATGTAAATAGCTATATATTTTAAAGAAAAATAAATCTAAATACCCTTTCACATATTTTACGGATATTTATATTCACAACCATAATATTGTCTCGTATTCTCTGGTCTCTTTTCAGTTAAAGTTGCACTGTCATTTATGAAGAAATTTGTCAAATCCATTGGACAACAAATTTATATAGAATAAAAGATCGGCTGCTTTTGATTTCTTTCGCCTTGTTGTTTTGCTTACTAAAATAGTATTTAATAAGATTTTAAAAGACTATGATTCTTTTCTTTTTTTTCAGAAATACTTCCTCAAAGCGTAACATAAAACACATTGCAACTTTATAGAATTTTGCACTAAATCTTATAGACCCTATTCATACCTCATTTTTATCAATAAATGCATAAATTTATTTCTGTAATATAGGTAATTTAGTATATGCTAAATGCGCATTTGAAGATACATTTAGCGTATTATTAAATTTTTTATTATAAAAATAAAGAATGAATATGAACTTCATAATCTTACAATATTTTAAGCGATCAATTTAAAAAAAAAAAATTAGAAAATACTAACTTTTAGATAAAATGTAATACAATAAAAAATGTATTTAAAAATATAAATATAAAAACGTTTTATTATTTAAAATATATTTTTATTTCCTACCAAATTGAGATTTTGGTAAATCATTAATCTTATAACTACTTTTACATGACACATAGTATGGTCGAAAAATAAAAATTATAACATATTGAAAATATATTTAACATGTTTAACATACCTAATATATTGATATGAAGATTATCATTTTGACCACACAGTATAAAAAATTGATTAAAGCGATAAATAAGTGTGACTTCACAGGTCAATTGTCTATAATTGAAAATAAAAAAAATTGAAATGAAAAAAGTTAAAATAAATGTTAAAAAATAAATAGCTTAATTTTTAGATCTTAGATTTAGATTTTAATCCAATTTTGATGTCAATTTAATATTAAATGATGTTTTATTATTTGGATTTTTTTTAAAACAATAATTTTTAACAAACTGACGACTATCAAAAGTTAACGATTTTTTTTATAAACAATAACATGAGCGCAATTATGTACGCATTAATTGATTTACTGGCAATTGCGAGCGAATCGACACGAGAAAGGAGGCTAGGCATGAGGAACAATGCGATTTATTTTGCACTTGCAAATTCACTTGCAATGCTGATTATCTGATGCTGATTATCTCGACGCGCATCGGACGTCTAGATTATCATCCTCTCACGGCACACTTTCTAAACGCAATGAATCCCGCGCTACATACCCATTTACATTTTTTCCCTCGAGATCCTTCGCGATGGATCTACTCTAGAATACACAAATGTGTTATGTAAACGATTGATATTTAAACCTAACATTCGCAAAGTGTTCGCCTAAATATGTCTCGTAAAATATGTCTCGTTCAACTATCAAAATTCAGAGACATGACGAAATTCGCTTATGCACACAAGAGAGAGTTTTTCAACATAAAAAATTTTAATATAAGATTTAAATACAAAATAAATATAAAGTCAAATACAAAATTATATAATTCAAAATAATTAAAAAAAAAACATAAAATCAAATACAAATACTTTATATGAAATGCAACAATTATGTACATATCTAAAAATAATTTTGTTGGATCATCAAAATAATGATGTTAAGAACGCTTAAGCATAATGATAATATTGTAAAAATTTTTTATTCTATTCTAGGAATTAATTTAAACATTTCAGTCTAAGGTCGTGGGCTCGAGCCTCGCCTGTGACGCACACCCTCCTTTCTTATTTGGGCCAGGATACATAACAGAAATATATAACAGATAAATAACATATTTGGCTAGATATATATAAATATGAATTATTAAATAACTTTAATTCATATCTATATCTGGCCAAATTTGTTATTTATCTGTTATGTATTTATTGTGTATTTATTATTTATATATTTGTTATTTATTTTAGATATTCCAGCAAAACCTTTCTGTACTTAAATACATCATGTTCATTAGTAATGACGCCGAATTTAACGGTAGAAATTGATTATACATAGAAACTTAGCCTTCATTTAAATTACAACCGAAGCTATTGAAATCAAGATGTGACAAGTCAATTACAACCGCTGATTAGTCCGTTTTCTGTTTATCGTCACGCCTGTCGCGTGTTTAATCTTAAATCTAATTAATTAAAAATAAAAAATGCGGAATTTCTTTTAATTAAAATAATTTCTCTGAAATTAAAATTTCAAGTTTAATTTATTAAAATCAAAATCCGGATTCAAAATATCGCGTCTAAAGTAGCTTCTGAATCACGAGTTAAAGAATCGTTATCAAGTTCAAGGTCAAGAATCGCACGAACGCGAAGAGAAAGTTTTACATCGTATAAATATAAATCTATGTTCGTTAAGTCCTTCTCTTCTTTTTCACGAAAAGGATACTGCAATATTTTCTCAAAATAGAAATCGCTAAAAAATAATACCCCCCCCTCTCCTTCTCCCGCACATATAGGACGCAGTAATGCTTGCTGCATGGCGAAAATTGGCAGTGATAGCGTTCTTTTGCTTTTATGGAAAATAATATAAAAGTGATAAATTAATGGACTATTGTGTTGACTTTCTCTGTAAACGTTACCGCGTTTTGTGTACAGAAGCCATAAATGTTGGAAACGGAAACAAAGAAAGAGAGAGAGAGAGAGAGAGAGAGAGAGAGAGAGAGAGAGAGAGAAAGAGAAAACGTATTGTTCTACTAGAAAAATATTTAAAAAAAAATTATTCCAAAAGAATATTATTCCATCATTACACACGACTTTCACAGCTTGATTTTGTATTATACATATTATGCATACATATTACGTATTGTCATAATTTGTCATGTAAACTGAATGACATGTTGATTAATTTATAAATGAAGAAACAAAAAAACAAATATTTTAATTGCCAAATATAATATAAAAATTCTAATTCCTATTTTCTTATTATTGAATCGAAATTGATCATTCAAGTTTTTCTTTTTTTCAACGAAATACTCTTGCTATTTAAACGAATTTAAACGAATAAAAAGAAACAGAAATCGTTGAGATTCTAAGAAACTGCAACAAATAATTATACAAGATGTCTCTGAATTTAGTGTCAAAAATATAGAAACTTTAGCACATGAAAACAAGTCGAAACGTCTAATAAACATATGTCTGATTCCGAATGATTGGAGTTACGAAATATTAAAAATTGCTTTGCAAGAAAATATAAATTGTAATAAATATTGTTCAATGTTTTTTGATTAGATTTGACTAGATTTAAAAGCTTTAAAAAAGATATTTATGCTGCTGATATTATTCATAAAACTCCAAACTGTTCAATATTTTTCAAAGAGACACTCTATCTCGTGCATGCTACACATTTATCATAATTTTTGTTCGTAAATTTTAAAAATAAAATATTCTGTAAAATATTTTTCAGATATATCAAGTTCTAAATGTCATCCTATGAGTCAACAAGATAAAAAACAGCGCAACAGTAATAAATTGAAAAATAGCGTAAATAAAATTTTTACATAGACCTCGAAAACATAATTGAACGATAAGCAAAAATGGATATTCAATGGGAAATTAGTTACGTCTACTCAAACTCACACTTGTGCGAATTTAAAAAAACGAATATTACGCTACCGCTTCAGTGCCTACATTTCACCTCATGTATTAGCGTACGCTAATAGTAACCGTCGTTAACAAACAAACGCTCAACAAACACTGACGTGAAGCGCGTGTACCATCGATTATTATGCAATAAACGCAAGAGGTTTGCGAGTGTCGTTAAAAGAACGCACGCGATGTCGACGGTCGATTTTGCTGCACACGTGGCATGTAATACCTTATGTAACTCATGCCTTGATTTTTCAACGGTTCTATGATAAACAAGCCTCGCATTATTTTTAACAAAATTAAAAACCCTCATTAACAAATACTTGTACACACACACACACACGCGCGCGCGCGCGCACACACACGCGCGCGCGCACACACACACACACACACACACACACACACACATGTGTGTATATATATATATATATATATATATATGTATATATACAGATATTTATTAACGAGAATTTTTAATTTCATTAAAAATAACGCTTGTGTGTGTGTGTGGGGGGGGGATGTATGTGTACTTTTCTTTTTTTGAATATATTTATATTCATCGCTCATTAATTCGCTGTCGTTAATCATCAATATAAAAATCAATATAAAACACAAATAAATCATATAAACTGCGAATAATATGTTATGCATGCGTATGCGCGATTGCGTCAATATGGCATTATGACGCATTATCTCGCATTTTAAAACGTAATGTAATCGAGATATAATAACAGAAACTAAAAACGGCATTATCATTAGCGCAATAATTACACATACATATATAAGTATAGAAATGGATAGTAATTAAAAAATAAACTTTACTCTGCAATAAATGTGTACGTGGATTGAATTAAATGTAATTATGCATAATTCTTTATTTATAATATAAATCATATTATAAATAAAGAAAAAGAAGAGAAGAATAATTCGAGATAATTTATTATCATTATTATAAATTATTAATTAAAATATTATATTATAATTATTAATTATGTTATTAGTTTATTTTTATTATTTATTTAGACATTACTGATGACCTTTCCAAATTGCTGTCATCAAATCTACATCCGTTTATTTTTTTCATTTTATCTCGCAACTTTTGAATCTTTGATTTTATTCATTTCAAAAGTTGGAACGTATCAATTAAGAAATTGTCAGTTATTAATAACAAGAAAATAAACAGAACGATAAATCAGTAAATATTACCGCATTTTTTCTTTCATAGTAATTGTATAATCAAGAAGAGAACCCAGCGTTTCTAATAATAAAATATGGATGTCACAGAAATCGTCGATCTTAACAGGACCGTTGTGAAATTTCTCATGTCTCCATGCAAAGTATTCAATTAACGGAAGAGAAGATGATACTTACACTATGAGATGCTAATGTATATATATTCTAACATATCGTACATTTTATTCGTGACCGATCGTTCACTTTAGAAATAAATTTAACCAAGTTTAATGACCCGAAGGTCGTTTATATAGGAACCGTTAATAAAAGTATGACCGTGAAAGATAAATTTAACTCGACGAATCCCTGATCACAAATTCTTCCTCTTCCCTCGACTTTCAAAAATGGAAATACGCACGATAGTGAGTCAATAAGTAAGATATCTGTAATCAAAGCGTATTTTTTATTTTTTTTAAACTGTGTCAAAATCTCGAAAAATTTTTCAAAATATTCAAAAGCTCTGATTTTTTTATTCTATAATATAATTATATATATATATATATATATATATATATATATATATATAAAACAAAAGTGACATTAAAACCGTATAAATAAAGCAGTTCTCAAAATATATAAATTATTAATTATTATGTGCAATTTATCATTAATCAAATGTATATTAAGAGCTTGTAAAAGCTTTTTAAAGAAAAATTTCTCGATTTAAAATGTTTCTACGACACTTTCTACGACGAAAGTTTTTAGATAAAAGTTTCTCGCGTTTAAAATGCTTTCATTTATCGACATTTATACACATACACGATGGAAAATATTAGGAACTAATATTAAGAATATTAATATAATAATATTAAAAATATTAGATATAATAATATTTGCGGCGGTATTATAGTCAGTTCTTATATTTAAGATCTTACAATTACATTTCAATAAATAAGATGGCTGCATATTGAAGACGATTTTAAATATAAGAATGTGGACTATGAATATTGATCTCTTTTTACATGACCTCTTTCTTATAAATATATCTTTAGAGAAATCTTATAAACTCTTAAAATTTAGTTTTCTAACTTGTTTCTCTAGATGTGAAGTCGCGTTATTTTTTTTTTGCTTTCTTTTAAGCATTTGTTCAAGAGAAAGTGCATAACTTTCTCTCTCTCTCTCTCTCTGCAAGAGATAGTTATCATATATATTAAACAAATCATTCGTGCAACTTCATATCACCAAGTACGATTTTATTTTCAAAATGCAAATATCGATAAACTAATTTTAATTGGATTATAAAAATTGCATTATATATCTATTTTATTTCTTCAAAGGATCAAAATTCTAATTTATTTGTATATCATTGAGATTTCCCTTAATTGACTTCGGACATGTGCAGAAAGCGTATCGTTAATTAAGTCTTTTTTTCTTAAATGTTCAAGAATTTCCTTCAAAAATACTTAGTATGAAAATACAAATACGTTCGTTATCTCTTAGATATGCGATTGTGTGTAACATGCATTTTATATATAATTACCTGATTATTAATTGTAAGTAAATAGAGTTTGCATTTTTTTAACTTGTTAACAAGAATTGAAATACAAGACCTATCTAACACCGAGAATGATGCAAAAAACATATTATCCGTCATAAATAAATTCCATAGCAAATAATGAAGTAGAGAAGAAAACAAGCAATAATAAAAAGTGATGATTAGCAGCGAAAATGTAATCTTAAATGTGAAAGGTGATGTTTAGAAACAAAAATGTAATCCACTTAAAAAATTTTTGATTACAGTACAAAAATATTATATTCAATCATTGTAATCAAAATTTTTTTAAATGGATTATATTTTCGTTGCTAAACATAATTTTTTTGTTCGTTTTCTTCTCTACTTCATCATTTGTTGTGCATTATACGAGCTTGTTTAATGTATTAAAATTTTTTAATGAATTTCGACTACGAAATTCATTAAAAAACTAAACTAAGTATTCGAAATCAGATATATTTCGACGAGCAAACTCCGACGAAAACGTTCACACATATGCACGTCTAAACATACATAGATATACATACATACACTCATACATACACTTCTACACATACATAATACGCAATATGAATGAACAAATTTTCGTATTGCTTTTTGAAGAAAAAATTTTTCTAAAAAAATTGTACTATCCACGGTAAGACGTAGAACTCGTTTAGACAAACGAACAATTGTTGAACAATTTATCTCATCATTTCAATCATAACGAGCGGTGATGTAAAAAGAAATTTCAATTCTAGATTTTAATTGTTTAAAAAAATATCATCTTTAAAATTGAGCGGAGATAACACGTGAAAGACAAGTTAATAATCTCCAGCAATGAAAATCGCGATCTCCGATTCACATTCACATTATAATTCCGTTAAATAATTTAGAAATAAAACGGATGAAGAACGGAATGACTTAATCTAATCTCATAAACACCAATTCGATTGATGGAATGCGATCGTCGACCTTCTGATTTGAGTGCTTCAAGGACTAAAAAATTCGAAACACAAAATAATCGAATCTAAGCATATACGAAAGCGATTGGAATGTCAATACACATCGCAGCATCGTTATAACAACGACATATTTCATTTCATTGCTGTTTAATAACGGTTCCCTTCTTCCCTCTTCCTCCATTTCTCTCTTCGCCTAATCTCTTTTCTCCTCCTTAACGTTATATAAAGCTGTACAATAAACATCACTCGACGTGCCTGCATTTTACCTTTGTTTTATCTTTGTTTTTACATTCAGTAAACAATAAAGATAAAATCACATACGGAGAAGAATAAGGTGTCTCTTAGAGAAAGATGAAGAAGTAGGATATAAAGTCTCAGTTTAGGAGATAAAAACTTAAGCATGCGGAATCGTCTTTTATCATATTTGTTTCACATATACGATCTTACATATAAATAAATGTATGTGTAAGATCGATATAACGTACACATCTATGACACGTTATTTGTGTTGTAACACAAAGTTGGTAACACAAAGTAAGAGATTCACACATACGGATATACACGTACGCGTGTATATACATACACGGCATTACAATCTCTTAGTTAGCATTACAATCTCTTTCCTCTTTCCCCATTTCTCTCTATTCAGCGCAACCCTCCTCCCTCCCTTCCAATCCGTCCTTTACCTGTTTTCTTTTTCTATACGGGAAAGAAGACCCTCCCCCAGGACTGTAATGCCGTTGAAAGAAGCCATCGCAGATGTATGCTACATGCACGTTATATATTTTTTTCGTATCTTTTCCGTATAGAAAAAGAAAAACAAGTGAGGGATTGCAATTGAAGCTACCTGCTCTCTTTTATTCCATGAGTTAATAGCATCATCACTGAACGACGAGACAGACGGAAAAGGAAAGGTGGGATGTTTCATTTTTTTCATTCAGGTAAACCCGAATGGTGCGATATCTACTAAGTACTAAATTTTCAAAAATTCGAAGTAAAAATTTTAATAAAATTTAATATTCATTTCTGTTCCTAACATTTTCTTTATTACGTAGTACAGAACCTAATTGTGACATAATCTCCTTTATGTATGCATTACATCACGGTTAGGTTCGGCGCGTAATAAATGTTAGATGCATTTTCTTTTTTTAATGTGATCAGTTTCATATTATTATATTACTTCAATATTACAAGGAACGCAGCAAAATCTGCCTTTATATCTATCGTGTGCGTAATGAGAACACGGAAAAGAAGGAAATGCTAATCCGACGAGATTTAAATCTTATCCGTTTATCAAAAACCTCTGGAGCTGTCATTCCTTCGACGAGAATATTTATCGTTGTCTTTTTTTTTTTCTAAAGAATATATAAATTAATAATAAGTTTTTTCTGTTTGATTAATTTTCGTTTTTTGAAAGATGTTAACTCGTTGAATGCCGTGCCGAGGAACGGCGTTATCAGATTCAATATGACGTAAAAAAGCAGATAGAACTCATGAATATTATTCATAATTCTGTAACTATAATAAACATTAATTTTAATGCTCTAAAATAATAGGCGCGTATAAACATGCGTATATAAACATATAAATATTTTTGTTTTTAATTATGTAAATTTAGATAGAGAGCGAAAAATTAGAGATGCGGCCTTCAATTTTAATTAACGTTGCGGTTTTTTTGTAATTTTACCAAGCCCGTCGAAGCCATTCGATATTTCGAAGATCACCTGGCTCGAACGCAACGTTAATAAAAATCGATCTCCATTGTCTGAACCAATTTGATCAATTTGAACAGAAGAATTGATGGTACGAAAAGTCAGAAATTACAGCTACGGAAATTACAGCCACGTCAACGGTATAATCGCCGATGTGTTTATAGATGAGCACATTGCAGATCCGATCGCGACAGTGTGAATCATTATCAGCGGCAGTGTGAATCATTATCGACGAACGCTTTCGACATGACGAAATATGCACGAAAAATATGCGACTAAACTTTACCCGTGGCGACGACGCGCTTCTTCGAGCGGAAGTGCATGTCATTGTATTGTGAAGTTCGTCCGACGAAGGAACCGACAATAGCTTTGCATACGGGTTACACATAACAATGTTTGAACAGAAGCCACCAAAATACTTGCCTTTTCGCAATTATATGTCTCCTACGTCTCGTTGTCATTTAATATAATCAATCCTTTCGCTCATTAAATAACGTAAATTATTCGGCATCGGTAAAAAAAGCACACTCAACAGTCTGACACATTTCTTACTTCCCCTTTTTTTCCACTTTTTTTTTTGCTTGAGGAAAAATGACAAACAAAATAAATTAACAGCGTCATCATCAAATTATAATCATCATCCAGACTGAGGAACTGTCATTATTTTAGAATGGACAGACTTCATTTCGTAATGCACTTCTAAATAAGGCGCAATGCTGTTTATAGGATAAAATCATGATTAGGATGGGATGGATCTAAGAAGAATAGGGCCTTCACAGTCTCCCCCCCCCCTCCTCCTCTTCCCCGTAAGGCTTTCTTGCTTGCGTCACAAAGACGTGACTCTTCGACACCAAACAGTATGACTAGTTCTCCCTTCCTCTTCGCATACCAAAATCCCTTTCTAACCTAGAATTTTAGATTTTCCGCTTTTTCTATTCCTAAGTCTGTATGGAAAAACTTAGCCGTCCCAAAATTTCGAGCCAACGAGCAGGTAATCTTTATCCCCGACAGTTGATTGGTCGATCTCACTTTTTCGAAATTCCATTTGTTGAAGTTCTCCAACAAAGGACAGCATTTTAAGACAAAATGGAGCCATGATCTTCCAATCATTTAAACAGCATTTAAACCATTATTTGCAAATGCGATTTCTTATATTTATAGCCCAGCTAAGATAAAAATATATAGCACGAGTATTAAGACAGATTTTATTAACTCACATTTCCATTAACATAAATTTACTTTGATTTCTTCGATTTATCTTCTTCTAATTCTAATTATATAAACATAAAAAGTGAATTTAATTAATCGAAATCAAAATGAATTTATATTAGTAGAAATGGAAGTAAACCCCGATTAATCAGAAATTAAATCGTAATAACATTTTATTCTTTACATATCTTAAATTACATTTGAATCAAATTATACTAATAAAATCTTTAGAATAATTAAAAAAATTTTTTATTACAATGATTAACAAAGCAATTGTGAAAATAACGCTAATTTATAATATTTGAACTTTGTCTTACCTTAGTACTTAGCCAAATTCAATAGTTAAAAAAGAGATTTAAAAAAAATTATATCTCGTGACATGTGAAAATTATGAAGTTTCAATTTTGGCTTGAAAAAAATACTTAAAATATTTATAACATCTAATTCTTTATATGAAAAGTTTGCTGATTTCTGATTTAGATGATGTTTGTCTTAACATTAAGAGATTATAAGATGTAAAGATGTATCGGGGGAGGGGGGGGGGCAGGAAAAAGATATTTCAAAATAAAAATACACAGGGTTAATTGCTAATATAATATATATTTATGCTAAAAAATAAACAATATGACAATGTCTTTAACCCTAAAAGGGGGAATGTCCGTTGGATATTCATGCGGTTAATATATTGCGGGATATTTTCGTTGTTTTGCTGAAGTCTTAAGATTAGTTTATCTTAAGGCTTGCGCATATCACTGGAAAAAATTAATTGGCTGACATGTGAGATTTAGACATGTGACATTAGACTTTTTCTCGCGATATCACGTTGAGTGTCCAACGGGCGCCCCTCACCAAGTTGACAATCTTGCGTGACTTCCAGGGTTAAACGTTAGTTTACTGGGCTACATCAGAACTGGTAAAATCGTAACGCGCGCGCTATATTACGAGGTGTATAAGATGATTCTGTACGAGAGATATGTACTGAGATCATAATAAATTTGACGCGCCCTCGCCTTCATACTTCTTTGCTTTTCGCCATTCAACCATGTTTTCAATTGTCCGTCAAACTTCAACATCGCTAGCAATGAATAAAATTAATCCCGCGTTTTTCCGCGGCGTTTAATCTTAAAGATCCGCGAAATTCGTTTCATGTTCCATTCTCTTATGAAATTCAAATAATGAAAGCGTAATTTTACTCATCGCTAATTCTTCTTATATGTAAACTTACGATACGCGAGGATAGAAAAATATATATATATATATATATATATTTTATAAATATATATTGTACAAGGTAATACTACGTCATTATAAAATCCGCCACGTTACTCAAGCGCGATATTTACATTTACATATTATTTTCGCAATAGACAATTCTGTTGTTGATTATCATGATTATGATGATTAACTTAGACGGGATGATTACGGACGATGGTGCATGGTGATTATCGGAGAAAAGCGCCGGCAGTCTCTCTTATGAGAGTATTTTATTTGTCAATGTGTCGCGCCAATCGTTACGACGATTCACCGTGTTCTCGTCGGAAATTGATAAAAAAAAAAAAAACCCAAAAGCCACGCGCGTGTACCACGCACGTGACCGATATGCGTAATAACATATACGTGGCTCGCGAACTTTGTCTGCCGGAACGATTCGCACTTGGTAGCACGTATAAAGAGAAAACCTTGTAGTCCGATAACGTCCGGAATATTAACTCGGCGCATAAACTTCACCTGTCCTTCTGCATGCTATTTTTAAAAGAGCGCAATTCGGTCGAGATCCATCGACCGCGCGGATATGCTCAAGAGCTCGCGTGCCACGAAATGTCATCCTCGTAAAAAACGAAATAGATTTGCTAGAATTTTTTTCAGGAATTTAAAAAAGTCGAATTGGAATTTAGAAAAAAATTTAATTTTTTTTAGAAATATTTGAATTTTAACGCGTATCGATGCGACTAAGACAATTTTATTCGAAGGATAAGCTTGAGCACTATGAAATCCAGTGAGTGAGTATCTTTCATTCGCTACGTAGACGAGCCACGTTAATCACGTATCGAATAATCATCCGACGTCGTGACCTCGGTTCAAGGAACATCCACGGTGTCGTTTCGAGAGAAATTTGAAATGAGAATAATCGGTGGGGGCCAAACAAGAGGCACTTATCTCAGCCAGTACAAATGACGCCGTTCGTCCTCCTCGCGAAAGAAAAAAAAAAAAAGACGGTCGAATGAAATACGTATAATGGCAGGAAATAGAATATGCATGATGAGATAGGTGAGGTGATACAATGTAATAACTGAATAACGAAATACGTATTCGTGTCATATACGTAGATTTTCACGAGTACACATATTCTTACAAGTATAAAATTGTGATTCAATAACAATATATTACAATATGTATAAAGTATAAAACGCTATGATCATGAAATATACACAACACAAAACACATACGATAAACGTGTATAAAAAAATGCACATCGGAGAAAGGTGATATTCAGACTATCTCAAATTAGCATTATATCAGAAATTTTAATTAAGAATCGAATGTAAAAATCAAATATAATTGTAATTGAATATATGAAGAATTCAATAACCGATCGTTATTTAAAGAGAAAATTGACAAGTTCGCAAGATAAAATTTTGAAGCAAGATAAGTCAGATGAGCAAAAAATGTACATTGAAGAAAGATGATGTTCAGATTATCTCAAATCATCATCATATCAAAAATTTTAATTAAGATTCGAATGTAAGGTATCAAATTAATTGTAATTTAATATATGAAGAACTCAGTCAATAATCGATTGGTTATTTAAATAGAAAACTGCGACGAGCTCACAGGATAAAATTTTAAAGTTAGATAAGTTAAATTTCAGATTGGTATAGCAGGCAAGTAAAAGTTTAATAAGACGTAAGAATAATAGACAATAAGAAAGATAGAGCAAGAAAAATACAAAGAAATGTAAGAATTTTTGAGAAACAAAATAGAATAGAGATTGACATCTTCCGTAAAATGATCGACCGTTTTGAATTCATTGAAAAATTCTCGCGATGATTGTCGAGTATTTTCGCGCTGGAAATTGCGTTTGTGTTGTGTATTGTGTGCGTGTGCGTGATTATAAAATCGCATCTCTCACATTAGAAACACGGACGCACGTGAGGAACGTGGTATGCTGTATATATAATATCACAGATTTCACTCTTGGAAATGGAACACTAAAAAGAAGCCTTCCTTCGTCTTTAATACGGATGTTTTTAATACTTGTGCTTGTCGTCACGTCGCAATTGTCTCGTTACAGATCCTTGTCGCATACGTTTCTTTCTTAAGCGGTTCTTCATCGAAATGACGATGCTAGTTTCTTCTTGAATCAATATCCATCAAGTGAACCTTCATCAATATCATGTCCATAGCGGCCCGAGCGTCCTCGATCGAGTTGTGTGTCCCCTCTTGAATGTTTCGCTTGAGTATATTTTTTGCCAGGGTCTTGAGGGCCATTCGGTACGGATAACCCCTAGAATGCGGGAACGTGAAGCTGACATCGACGACGTTCGAGTGAATTATCTTCAGCGCTCTGAGATCGTTCCCGAGGCTGTGGCCAACGAGAATAGTCTGGGATGAGATAAATCTGAGCAGATCCTCCCGCACCTGCCAAAGAGTCTTGGTGACGCGCTCCATATGCTGCTCCGTGATGCCGCTGTATCTCGTGTTGTAGTCCAGCACCGGTGAGTTTGTCTGCACCAGCGTATCGTACACGATCTGGCCCCACATATTTGTAATGGACACCCTGACGAGTTCCATACCCTGGATTGTGTAGCACATTTCACAATCCAAGGCATATATACTAAAGTCAAACTCTTGATTATACAGTACAGAAGGTGGATAGGTCGTGACGAAGTCCCGCAGTTCGTTTACGCCAGGATATAACCCGAACCACACGTGACACGTCCACTTGGTACAGCCGGTCGAGTGTTCTGGCTGTTGGCAGCACGTCCAGTGCCAGACGTTCTTAAATTCTCGGAGCTTACCGTTATGGTAGATGCAATCCTCTTCCTTAAGAAATTGACCGTGAAGATCGACAAAGTATATCCTACTGCATCTCACGCAATTCCTCGGTATTCCGTCGTTTTGATGACTCTTCTTCCTGGGAACGCTATCCTGGCTACTTGAAACTTTCTTCTTCCTGCTTCTGTTATTGCTGTTCTCAGAGCTCTTCTCAGTTTTGTACCGGGGAGATTGTGCTTCCTGTTCTTGATCGGAACTGTCGGGCGAACTATCACCTCTTATTGGGTACGATATATTATTTATCACGGCCACATTATACTTGACCGAAGGAACTGGATAGCCACAGAGAAACATCAAGGAAGGTAATAACAGGTATGTTCTTATCGCCATTGCTATCTCAATATCCGTCATATAAGTTATTTCTGTTCTGTAGCTCCGATATGTCAGGTCATCGTTGGTACACATAGAATAGTTGTATAGATAAGATGGCGAATTCCACGCTTGTGAAGATGCTAAAGACCTGCTTGCTTTTCCTGTTTTCTTATTTCCTGTTATGCGATTCATATTGATTTCTTCCGTAGTGCTCTGCCTTGAGGTCTTTGCTTCCTTCTTCCTATTCTTCCTCTGCTGCTTGGACGACCGGATATGTCCTGGCTCTCGCGAGTGCTTATCTTTATTTCATAGGAAAAAACAAATATACACGTAAATTTACAGTTCACAGATCTACCTTGAAAGATATTAAAAATATTCACACACGACACGCGCATGCAAATTTCTTATTCTACTTTTCTCTTTCTTTCTTTCTTAATTCTAATATTTCTCTTCCTTTTTGTCTAATTAACGAGAAGCGCGATACGAAGAGGCAAGTAAATCGGATTTCTAAACTTACGAGAAACTAATTCGAGAAATCGAAACTGATAGATTACGAAACGAGACGCGAGACGCGGTTTCGTTTTTTTTTCTCAAAATGAGACAGCAGATAAGATAAGAATCCACGTGTCGATGCGTATTTTATAACAATTTGTACGGCGCGTTGTTAATCTTTGTGAACCTTTGTATTCGACTTTTAAAAAATTAACATTCTTATGAAAACAGTTAGTACTTCGTTTGTAGTTCCATCCATTAAAAAATATCAAATTTAAAAAAATGACATGCACTCGACATTAAGATATTTCAAATCCGCTTTTTTAGAATCGTTTGTAGTTGTTTGTAGTGCATTCGTTTGGAATCGAAAGCTTATGCAGCGCAAAAATTGAAATTACTCTAACATCAGACATAATTTATGACTCACCTCTCAAATGGATTATACACAGAGGGAACGATTTCTTTGGATTTAATTGATTCAATAAATTGATTCACTTGGTTTTTCAAATAATAAATTTCCACTACCACTGAACACTAGAACGAAACGATAGACTACCGAGAGAGTAACTCTTCAGACTAGAGTAACTCTCATTTCGAAAATCGACATATATGTAGGGAAATGGGCGTCAACACATGGACAATAGAAAAAGCAATGGTCAGCCTACAGAAATTAGGAAGATAATCCTTCAGAAAGTTGACGAATCAATATCTTATGCTCTTAGTCCCTCCCATCGTCGCTGCAGATTCGCAATACTGCATCAAAGGTTAGAAAAAAGTTAGAAACTTATAAAAAAAAACTCCAGAGAAGGGGGGAACGAGAGAAAGAGAGAAAATAAATGCGTTCATTCTATATAAATCTTGAGATTTTCGAAAATATAAATAATAAATAAATGTTATTATCGCACTGTAATAAAATAAAAAAATTAATTTTTTAATTAAAAATTATTCTAAATTTCAAAGTTGAATAAATAATAATTAATTAATAATTTTTAAATGTCTGACTGACAATCAATTACCAAAAGCAATTTAATAGAAAAAAAATTCAAATATAATTTTTTTTTGGCACTTTGATGTAATGTAAATTTAATTAAATATTATTCTTAAAATGTATCAAATACGTACGAAATTATTTTTAACGTTTTTATAGCATAATATTAATATTTAAAGAGCACTTTTATATAATTTCTAAAAATATATATATAATCCGTCCGTATAATTTCTAGAGGACATACTTTATATGCAATACGGCATGTCATGTTGCATACATGTTCTTTGTAATACGAGGTATTTGATAATATCATATTTCGAACGTTAATTAAAGACAGCGAACAATACATTTGTATTCCGTTTGTTAAAATGTCATAAATAATTATATAATTATAGAAATGAGAAACATGATAATGAGAAACATCTCTATTTTAATAAATATGATGTATCAATAGAGATCACATTGAGATATTTAAATATAATTCGCAATTTTGTCATAAAATATGTATTATAAATAGATTACTTTTGATACATCGTAATCAAAAAAATCACAAGTCTAACATTTTTGTAGATTAATTTTATCATGCATAAACTCAAAAATGTGTAAATATATGTTACGACCAGCACTTCATATCTTTCTAAGTACCGCTCGGGCGATATTTATTTGTTTAATTAAATTTTAATTTGTTAATCATACACCACCGCCAATACCTTCTTCTTTGGAAAATGCTTTAATATATTCTAAATTATACAAATATTTATTAAATCAAAACTCCGATTGACTTGATTTTATTGGCCTGCGGTCGATTATTATACTGATAATTAATCTTGATTTATTTTTAAATAATTTTTTTGCTTTTATATTATATAGAATTGTATAGTAAAATTATATAGAACTCTTTAATAGAATTCATTACAGAAATCTTTCTAAAAATATAATCAAATATAATAAAATATAATATGCATAAATTTCTTAAAATTTCACATTGATGAACGTCGGAATTTATCTAAGACGAAAAAAAAAGTGAGATATGAATCTGGATTTTTTTCGCTTTATTGAGCAAAACTATTTGTTTAATGTATCAGAAAACTCACTATTGAGAAGAGAGCCAAATATTTATAGCTCAATAATTTGTGAGTTTTCGCGAAATGAAATATCAGCTTCGCATATTACAGCGATGTTAAAAGTAATTCTTATAGAATTGCTTTGTCAGTTTTATCGTCTTACATAATATCGTTTTATAATCACATAAATACAAAAAGCATAATTCATTATCGTATATTATTACGATATCATGATATTATCTATAGCTTTAACAACACCATCGCAATTTACTTAAATGGAAGCTTACTTTTCCGCGATAAAATTTCAGACGATTAAAAATATCAAATAAGATATATAAGTTAAGAAAAATTATTTATGACATAAATAAAAGTAGGCAAATTATTTAGCAGCGTACATCAACTATCGTCAAATAATATTATATATGTCAAGTAATATTATATATATCAAATAATATTATATATGGGGATCACATGAAATTATGCATTTGTGAATATCGGAACATTCGTGTAATAAATATTACTACTTGAGAAATCATTGTCTTTCTCCTCTCTCTTTCGCTCGAGAAAAACCCGAGCGCTCTCCGATAAAGCGTGAGTACTTTTAAACTGGGTGCATAATGAAAAACAGGAATAGAGAACAGGCAACAGATTTTGATCAATCAGAAATATCTCTTCATTGTGTCTCAGGCTTTAAGCTAGATACACAATGAAAAACACAGGCAAGAGGAACAGGGAATAGGGAACAGAGAATAAGAGATTGTCGTTCAATTCACAATGACGGCGATAGCAACCAGAATTGTCCAGTCAGAATTTAGTGATATAAATTTTTTACAATAATATAATATAAAAGTTTGCAGGTAAATGTTAAACAAAGCGAATCACTGTCACTGGTCAGGAACAGGCAATAAGGAAACAGAAATCCAATGCGTCGAAAATTTTGTTTCTTGTTCTTATCGTCTGTGTTTTCCATCGATGCACAGTTTCCCATAGGTTGAAATTTGTTACCTGTGTTATTTCCCTGTTTCCATTGCCTGTGTTTTCCATTGTGTATCCAGCTTTACGAACGCGGGAATGGAGATGAGAAAGGTGCGGGGTGAATAACGCCGACGGCCAATCAAGAGACAGTTGCGATCAAGAGACGCTCGAATTGGAGTTTGACTAATGAGAGACACGTAATTGGTGCTGCTACGCTCGATAAATTATTCCCGGACCGTCGGAAGTCTGGTCGCTAATCTAATTTAATTGCTATCAATTGTTTGATTAAAAGGCTGATTTATCACGCGAGTTGGCCATTAAATTATATACTCATTAACTGCGAGTTTTCGTGTTATTTATCTTCATTTGTATATACAAATTAGAGCATGTCTTTGTTCGCGTGTTTATACGAATCTGAAAGATGGACAATAATGTCATCTCCAGTTAGAACCTCGTATATCGATAAAGTAAATGATCAAACAAGGAATAAGTAAGGCCGACAAACGAGCAAACATATCAGGTATCGTTTAAATAATAAAAATAAAAATATCTTGCATTGAGCATAGCAAGGAGCACAGGCTAGAAATACAAATTAAAATTTAAACTTGAACTTGTTTCAGTTACACAGGGCTACCTTTCTTCTCAAAAATGACGGCATATAATACTCGTTTATACTCGACAATATAAAATAGAATCACGTGACGATTAAGAGCACGTTATCATCAAGGAACAGAAGGAAGGCATCATGGAGCAGAAGGAGGGCATTAATTCTAATATAGGTACAGAATTACTAAATGAGACTTATTTTCATCTACTTAAAGATATTTCTAGAAAATAGACATATCGGCATACTCTCTTCTGTTCTTCGATATATATATATATATATATATTCTAGGGCTGGATGTACTTTCTATCTAATGTATGAGTTTTGAGGTGGACTAGTTTGACGGTTCAGTTATCATTTGACGGATCACATTATGTGAAAACTAAAAAATTTCTTTATATTTTTTCTTGTACATCCAAGTAAATTATTGTGTAAGTTTTGAAATATAATTTTCTTTTTTATACATAATTGTTTTGTGAGATTCTAAGACAGATTTTACTGTTTTTAATATTTTGTTTAACAGAGCCCAGGCTTGTCTTAAAAAAAAAAATAAATAAAAGAAAAAATAAAAATGAATAAAAAATAAAGTTTTTTGTTTTCTGACGATTTTATAATTTTGGACCACGTTTGAGATCGCATTGTTTTGACTAACGTATAAATGATAAATAATTTCGTTATTGATTTTTGGTGATTTTTTTTTCTACTCTATCAAGATATTATGGACTACATCAAAATGAAAAATGTAACGTATATATATTTTATTTTATTTGATGTTGTATATTTGATTTTTTGTTTTAACGTATTATGCCATACCGTCTTTACTTTGCGTTTAAAAAATTTTTAACTAGATGTAACATGTGGTTTCTATAACTTTGGTTTCTATAACTTTGACAAATTTAGATCTTTTTACTTTTACTTTATGTCATTTTTATGATAAATTAAGTCACTATGCTCTTATTTACCTATATATATATATGTGTGTGTGTATGTATAATTTACCTATCTTCACGCGATTTTATTTTTTTACATATTGTCGTATACTCATTTATTTGCCGTCATTTTGCTGAGCAACACTGTAGTCGAAACGTTCAAATTTAAATTTTATTTTGTGTTTTTGTATCCTGTGCTCCTTATGATGCTCAATAAATATTCTTATTTTTATTATTTAAACGATACTTGGTACGTTTGCTCGTTTGCTCAGCTTTATTTAGTTGTTTATTCTATACGAACTGTCTATTTGTCTCTTTTAAAAATAAATAACATAACATTGTAGATAATAAGAAGATAATATCAAATAATTTAAAAAATAATTAATAAATATTATTTAAAAATATATTCATATAGAAAATAATTATATATAAAATAATAAAATTTTATTCTTTTCTTTAATAAATAAGTCTATAAGTGCATAGAAAAACATTATCTTCTAGAAAGTAAATCCCTTAATTTAGATTTAAATTTTGCTTTTTCTTATTTAATATCATAGTAAAATAAGTAAATAAATACTATTCATTATACATAGTTAGACATTATAGATAGACATATAGACATTATAGATAGTTAAATTAATACTATATAATTAAAAAAAATAATTATTAAGCATAGCGCAAGGAATATTATTTATCGTAAAAATGTAATCATAAATAATAATTTAAAAAAAATAATCTTATTACTTTTATCTCAAATATCTTTGTTAATATATGTAAAGATATCTTTAAAACAAATTATCTTTTCGAAAGCTAATCTTTCAATTTTGATCTGAAATTTTTTTATAAAAGCAGCGCGAATGTTATCGCCATTTGTATAATTAACAGTAAAATCGCTAATTTTTCTACATCCACACAATCAGAGTATTTCCTCATATTGTGCAGAATATATTTAACAATGGTGTTACATTCGGGTCTGACCTGACCTATCGCATTGAAACGACTGTTTTTTAATCCAATTTATTCATGCGCCGCAAAATATTTCATTCGCACCATGCATTTTATTTATCGAAACGATCTTTAGAAAAAATAGAGAACAAACATAGTCAAGTCACACTTTTTACTTTTACGCAATTAAATTAAATCTTACGTTAACTTGTCAAATAAATGTTAATTCCTACAATGAAATCTTCGATCTGTCGACTTCAACAGTGTTCGTGAAAATTATTCAGAGAATCTAAATTATTCAGAGAAATTCAGAGAAACAAAGATTTTGGAAAAAATACCATAAGAAGCTCGTAAATCACAAAAGAGATGACAAAGGATCCATCCTTTTGATGATTTAAACGTCACAATTTAATATATGTATTGCTTATCTTATTTTTAGTCTTATTCTTTAGTAGAAAGTTGGCAAATAGAAACCAAAAAGAATGAGAATCCTAATCTATGTTATCAAGATAACAGAATTTTGAATATCCATAAATTATATCATCAATAGCCTATTAAAATTCATTATAACGTGCCAGATAATTATGATATAATATAATACAGAGTATCCTTATCTAATAACATCTAATTGATATATATTGATATCTATGCGCATTTTTCTGGTGACGTGATTTATTTGTATATTCTCCGTACTTTCGTTTACATTATTTAGCGGCATGGTATCTATCTAACTGAAATTTCATAATCTCTCTGTGAAATATATCTCGGTTATTCATTACCTAAATTCTTAATTATCATTATTCACACAAGTAGAATATTTAATCTCATGAAAAATGTCGGGAAATATTATATTAAATTACAAATAATTATAAATATACGATATCCTGCCATTGTCCGTGAGAGAGACAATGTTTATTCATAATAAGTTTTTATTTACAAATAAATATATTGCAAATTATATTCATAAGTAAATATATTTCTTCACAAAGATTAATCTATTTAAAGTTATTTTTCAAGCAAATTTTTCTTACGTGAATTGTATATACATGAATTTTAATCTTTATTCATGAGAAGTTTGTGATGCGACGCAGTTGTCAAAATAAAAAATTAACTAAAAAAGAAAGAAAGAAAGAGAAGGGCGATACTATGCCGCTATAGTAGTCTATATATGAGACGCAGTACGTAATGCATAAAAATGCATCAATTTGCGTCGCAAAAGTGAATGATTAATTACGCGATTTATTACTTCGTTGCGTCGTGTGGATCGTTACAATAAACAGATAGATCGACATGAATTAACAAAAAAAATTTTTTTAAAATAGAAAAAAATAGAAAAAACTTTCTCCTACTGTAACGTAACTCTTCATGATGACATTTATTTGTAGCCATAATTTTTCTACATGCTCAAAATTTTTTCTTGCATATATACTTCAAAATAATTAAATCTTTTAAATTTTTTGGAACTACTTTTAGTTTAATTTAGTTATAAATTTTAACAATCAACTAATTATCCAAATCATAAGATCACAAATCAAATTTCTATTATATATAAGCACTAATAAAAAAAAAACTATATTGCAATTAAAAAATAAATTTGATTATCCATTTCTTTTATATATATATATATATATAAAATTTTAAAACAATTAAACTCTTAATTTACAGCTTTTGACGAAATTACAAGCAATTTTAATCGTTAAATTATTTAAGTAATAAAATTGTAAAATAAGTTTCATTAACACTAATAAAAAAAATTATGTGCAATTAAAAAAAATAAACTAACTTTGTTCCTACAAAATAATAATTTTTAATTTCCGTAAATAATTAAAATTAAATTAATTTAATAAATTTTTGAATCATAAAACTGCAGACAATTTTAATCATCAAATTAATTATTCAAATGATTCATGAATTGTGAATTAAAATTCTGTTATCAGCATTACGATAGAAACTATAGTACAATTTTTTTAAAAATTGAATTTTTATGCATTTCAATTAACTAATAAAAATTTAATAAAACTGAGCTATCAAGAAAGACAGATTTTTCGAGGCAAATTTTTTACTTGCCAGCCCCGAAATCACGTGATATTGTACATATATATTGAAATAAATAATATTTTGTAACGTATTTTCAAATTTATTACGTCACTAGTTAGAGTTACGTAAGCGAGGAGAATGTTTATTTTTATGTTTTTATTTTTTAAGATACATACCTTCGGCACAACTCGCGAAATGGCGCCCGTTACTGGAGAAATCCATATCGGTCACAATTCCGGTGTGCCCCTTTAGCGTACCGGCCAGCCAAGGGTGAGTATAGTCTTGCTGCACCTCTCGACGTTTCTTATTTTTTCCCCGTTTTCCGCTGCTGTCAGGCAGATGCGGTTGTTGCTGGAGTGACGATTGCTGAACTGGCCGGGGGACTGGAGGTTTCGAGGCTTGTGGAGCTTTCGAAATGAATGGAACATAGTTGTAAAATGTCGCTGGAACACAAAAACAAAATTAAAAAATAAATCGTGAATACTTAAATAAGACTGATATGTAAAATCCGTGTGAGCAAACGCATCTGAGAGATCCTAAAGCTAATCATCAGATTACACGTAGTTTATAATTTATGATTCTCAGTTTGCGATTTGTAATAAATTCGCAAGATTTTTTTTTCGTTTATCAATACAACCTATATAATTCGTAATTCATCGCTTAAATGGTGTAGTTATGCACATGAATCAACACTAATTGATTAATTCGACCAATTAATGAAATTATGCCCTGTTGATTTCAAGAACATTTGCTAGCGAATTAGTAAAGATTCGACTCTGTCAACTATTCATGCGCAAGTTTAATTTAAATCGGAATTTTCTACTTTTTTCCTGGAGCTACAGAACTTACAATTAATTTCTCGCAAAAATATAAAAGAGCAAAAGATATAATAAAGTAACATATAGGAATAATAAGTAATAGAAATTACTCTTGTAAAATAAAATCAACAATTCGCATTACGAATAATCAATAATATAAACTTAAATTATCGACGAAATAAAAATAGATGATCTTCGTGCACCTTAGCACCCAACTTTAGAAAAATCAACTTTTCTATACAAGCAGCGGAAAACGCGGAAAAAATTAGAAACGTCGAGAGGTGCAGCAAAACTATTTATTTTATATTCCATTTATTTTATATTCATCCTTAACTGGCCGGTACGCTAAAGGGGCACACCGGAAACAGTTAGTATTTCGTTTGTAATTATTTATAATAACAATAATTTCGTTTGCAGTTCTAGTAAATAGAAAAATAGATGACTTACAGATAAATAGATTTACAGATTAATAGATGATAATAGACTTATAGATAATAGACTTACTTAAATTAATAGATGAATTACAGAAATATTTATGCAACACACATACATATTCTGAAATAAATATTTTTTAAATTTAACTCGTATTATGATAATTGATTGTTACTCAATTATCACTCAAGCAAATAAATAAATTCTTAGAATAAATCTCTTAAATTATTTTCCATTGTTACTTGAGAAAATAGATAAAAAATATTTATGAAATATTCTAAATGTTTACTAGTAATACTATTCGATGCTATAAAATGATGGTTTTTATCTGCATAATCAACTTCAAGGTTTACAATTTAATTTCACAAAATTACTATGATATATTTTTATATAAATAATAAAATAATATATTTTTATGTTGAATATTACAGTGATAGAGTCTCCTCTATCAAAAAATGGAAATTCAGGAGATACATCTTAAGTTACTAGAATCTAGAAAAAGCAGTATAATGGTGTTCACTTTTATATGTATGTATATATATATATATATATATATATATATTCTATATATTCTAAACACTATACGAAACGATGTCCAGGCTAGAGTAACTCTCATTTCGACTTATATATAGATGAAATATAAATAATATGTTATTACTGCACTATAATGAGCTCATAATATTATCTATAGCTTTAACAAAACCATCGCAATTTACTTAAATGGGAGTTTACTTTCCCGCGATAAAATTTCAGACGATTAAAAATATCAAATAAGATATGTAAGATATGTAAATTAACAAAAATTGTTTATGGCATAAATAAAAATAGGCGAATTATTTAGCAACGTACATCAACTGTCGTCAAATAATATTACATGTGTGAAATTATCGCGTGAAATTATGCGCTTGTGAATATCGGAACATTCGTGTAATAAGTACTACTACTTGGGAAAACACTGTTTATGTAAATCACACGATATAAATATGCAACTGCTCTGTCTGCTTTGTGATGTTTTTTCGTCGTCATATTTATCAAACGATTCATGTGTAATATAACGCTTCGCGCGTAAATACGAGCGGCATTAATTTGTTGATTGCGCAATGATAAGTATCCGCGCAATCATGTTTCGCTCATTATATTAATACTTTGAGTACTGTCTTCGAAAACTCGATAAAGCATTAGATTATTGAAATAAACAGAAAATGCGACGCGGCACGACGGATAATTACGGAAAAGATAAGTCAGAGAATTAGTTATTCTTTTTTTCTTTTTTCGAACAATTCTTTTATGTCGTAGAGAATAATTTCTGTATAAAAATTTTCCATCGCACGGAAATTTTCCATTGGCTTAAAATACATTTTTCTTTTAAAAAATTTTATTGCCTTAGATATAAGCGTAATACAGATAACGCATAGATAACGCATTGTTTTTTCTCTTATGTTTATTTTAATTCTTCGCATTTTTTAGTATCGGGATGTAAAGTCTAAATTGAAAGAGAAACTAAAGTCAATATAGATAAATAAAATTCTAATAATATTACAGCCTGATTAAATATAGTCTCAATAATATTAAAATAATCTGAGATATAAAAAAAAAGAAATTTTATTGATTTTATTCAAATCAAAGCTTTCAGAGATTTGGTGGTAATAAAGGGAAAATATTTCTTACGCAAAAATAATAATTGTTACATAGTCGTCACACGATTTGTAAAAGGAAAGAGATTACGATAAGAAATATGTTTGCAATTTTTTTGTTATTCTTTTTTAACGCCACGGGATTGTTAACCGAGCTAATCATTCTCCTGTGTATTAGCTTTCATACATTATCTTAAATATTTTCAAATGAGACAAAAGTTTGTTTCGCAATACTTGTTTGAAATAAAATTTTTACATGATATACAAATGTTACTATAACAAGAAACAAATATTCTTCTTCTGAATTACTTTTAATGTGTAACGAATCTACACATTAATTATATAAAACATGCAACTTATGTAATTCACATAAATTGTACTTTATTATAATTTTACTTTTCTTGTTGATTATCTTATCCCAAAATGAAATTCTCAGATATATCTATTTTAAATTAAATTTATATGATTCAGATTATATTATAAGCTAAAGATATGTTTTTTTTTTTTCAAAAGTATTAGAATATATTTTGCTGGATCGCAACGAGGATAATAATACAGGATAATAATAGAATAATATGTAAAAGATATTCATATTGATTAATATATTATAATACACTAATATAATATAATAATATAGTACACTAATATACTAATATATGTATATAATATCAAGTGTTATCACATATAATAATTTTTTTAATCTCGTGTTGCAGTCGAGCACCGATGAATTCGTCCTGACAAGAGTATCATACATCAAGGGTATCATACATAATTTGACCTCGCATATTTATAACACAGACACCCTGATGAGTTCCATGCCTTGTATTATATAGCACATTACGCAATCCAGGGCATATATGCTGAAGTCGAACTCTTAAGCCGTAAGGATCGACAAAGTACGTCTTATTGCATCTCGAGCAATTCCTTGATATTTCGTCGTTTCAATAATTCTTCTGGTAACCGGGGCACTTGCGATGTTTTTTCTTAACACTGCTTCTGTCATTGCTTTGTTCGAAGTCGAGGTACTTCTCGTACCGCTGAGATTGCGCCTCCTGTTTTTAATCGAAACTGTCGGACGAACTATCACTTCCTATTGGATACGATATATTGTTTGTTACGGCCACATTACTTGAATGAAAAAACCGTATAGTCACAGATAAACATTAACGAAAGTAATAATAAGTATGTTTTTATTGCCATTATTATCTCAATATCTGTCATATATGTTATTTTTGTTCTATAACTCCGGTATGACAAATCGTTGTTGGTACACGGGAAATAATTATACAGATAAGGTGATTGCGAATTCCACGCTTGTGAAACAGATGCTAAACACCTGTTTCCTTCTGTTTTTCCTGTTTTCTTATTTATGCGATGCATATTGGTTTTTTTTCTGGAATAGTAGTTCCGTCTTGAGTTCTTCGTTCCTCCGATGCTATTGCTCGGAGGATCGGATATTTCGGTTCTCGCGAGTGCTTAGCTTTATTTCATAGGAAAAGACAAATATACGTAAATTTATATTAGTTCACAGATCTACCTTGAAAGATATTAAAAATGTTCACACACGACACGCGCATGCAAATTTCTTATTCTACTTTTCTCTTTCTTTCTTTCTTAATTGTTTCTCTTCCTTCCTGTCTAATTAACGAGAAACACGATACGAAAAGGCAAGTAAGTCGGATTTCTAAACTTATGAGAAACTAATTCGAGAAATCGAAACTGATAGCTTAAATGAAACGAGACGCGAGACGCGGTTTCGTTTTTTTTTTTTCCCAAAATGAGACAGCAGATAAGATAAGAATCCACGTGTCGATGCGTATTTTATAACAATTTGTACGGCGCGTTGTTAATCTTTATGAACCTTCGTATTCGACTTTTAAAAAAATTAACATTCTTATGAAAACAGTTAGTACTTCGTTTGTAGTAACAATAATTTCGTTTGTAGTTCCATCCATTAAAAAATATCAAATTTAAAAAAATGACATGCACTCGACATTAAGATATTTCAAATCCGCTTTTTTAGAGTCGTTTGTAGTTGTTTGTAGTGCATTCGTTTGTAATCGAACCGTTCAAAAGATACAATAATTTAAATGGCCAAGTATCAATTTCAATTTCAATATCTAACTTCATCAACTAAATCATATTATGCTTTCTTCAGTTATATCTAACTTTTGAACCCTATAATTACAAACGAAACGGAAAGGAACTATTTTACACGCACATGCGGCCGCGCATAATACGCGGCAAGGGTAGTCGTTTTTTTTTTTACGTACAAATTTGTTTCTATATCAAGAAACAAATATTCTTCTGAATTATTTTTAATGTATAACGAATCTAACACTAATTATACAAAACATACAACTTATGTAATTCACATAATAAATCGTATTTTATTATAATTTTACTTTTCTTGTTGATTAGCCTATCCCGAAATTAAATTGAAATTCTCAGATTTATTTATTTTAAATTAAATTTATATATTTATATTCAGATTATATTATCAAAGATATTATCAAAGATATTATCAAAGATAGATACGATTTTTTTCAAAAATATTAGAATATTTTGCTGTAGATTGCAACAAGATAATATAGAATGATAATAGAATAATATGAAAAAGATGATTAATTAATATATTATAATACATCAATATAATATAATAATATACACTAATATACTAATATATATAATATCAAATGTTATCGCATATAATAATTTTTTTAAAGTTTGAATATTCGAAATCACAGATAAGATCTTTTTTCGGTTATTCATTTTCGAATTTAAATTTTAACAATGCTGTGCTCGCACATTAGTTCGCAAAATCCTTTAATGGTATTTAATTTTTGTCGCTACAACCTCAAGTAACACGATGATAATTAATGATCTTAATTGTTGAGACGTTGGAGACGTCAAGATAACTTTTCAAGAGAGAATTGTTATATACTGCATATCATTAATTTTTTATTATATTCCTTGTTTGATTTGTACATCATTAACACATTAATTTTAAAATTATTAATAAATTAATTTTTGTTATAAGCTTTTTTGTAATGCTGCAAAAAGATATGAGGTAGACAATTGGTCACTTAAATCCTAAATCATATCTGTGGGTCTTTCTTAAAAATTAACTTTCATCCCTTTTACCTGTTAAACTTTCATCCACCTTCCAAAAAAAATGATATGAAAGATATATAATCTTTTTTGTTTTCTTTTCCTTCGATCCTATGCAAAAGTAACAGGTGCGGTACATACGTTTCCAAAAATAAAATTTTTTCTTTCATCGTTATATACAATAGTGAATAAGAACTATTGATCAAGAGCATTGAAGATATTCAATAAAATATTTATTATTTACGTTTGCAAAAAAAATCTTTTGTAAAATAACGTTTGTTATCTTCGCGGATCTCAATTTATCCTCCTCTGGAGAACTTTTATCGACATAACAAATCTTGATATTGTGAAATACACATGGGATATCTAGTTAATTATTATTAATTCTCATTCGAATCGTCATTGTGCCAAAAGTTTTACCAACGTCATTTTTAATGCAATGTTTTATTCATAAGTTCAAAAGGAACGACCAACAATTTTTAATACTTGCAACATTTTATTTAATTAATTTAATTAATTTATCTTTATTTATGTGTTATGTATGACGCATTGTGTGTGTGTGTGTGTGTGTGTGTGTGTGTGTGTGTGTGTGTGTGTGTGTGTGTGTGTGTGTGTGTGTGTGTGTGTGTGTGTCAGTTTTGTCTTCTCTGCATGATACGCATGCGTTATGCATGAATAAAAGAGATGACTTTATTGATTTCGGTTTTATACTTATGCATTTTGTTTAGAAAAACAAAATGTGTTATTATACAAAATATGCGAACATATGTTACTATGTGTTACTATCTAGCGTGCACCTGTGTGTAATAGTAATTGGCGACTCATTCTCGAAAAATATCGTACACGAAAATCCAAATGATTACGTATACTATATATATAGATATTATAGATTTTTATGTACAATGTAAATTCAAGAATATAAATTTCAAATTTATATCTGTATCAGCAACAAGGCATCCGAAATTGTACATTTTAAAACAAGGTAAAAATTGCAAAGGTGAGGAAATTTATTAGACTGTTTGTAACTTTATATATAAAAATCTAGTAAATTTTCTTACTTTTGTAATTTTTCATTTCGTTTCAAGATACACAATCGATCCTCATGTAATTCCATTTCATGTATCTCTTTCTAAAAGTCACAACAGTTTGTACGTTACATATCATTTCAAAAATTTTTTAGGAAAAATTAATATCACAAAACTAATATTTATTTCAGTTTTTAGCTGAATTTATCTCATAAACTCTGACTTATTCTTGTTTTCTAAATTTAAGATATTAAAAGACAATTTTTTATGCAAAAAAACAACTGCTTAATATTAATGCTTAGCGGAGAAATTATTTTTTGCATAAAAAAAATCAGCCTTTAATATTACAAATAAAATTCCAAAAAATGAAAAGAACTATCAAAAAAATTCATTCTAGCCTATCGAAAAAGACTCATCATAATCCATATGTCCAAAGCTACGCCTACTGTCTCCCACTTTTCACAAAATTCAACAATGAAGTACCTTCACACTTGAGTCTCGACGATTGGGACAAATTTTGAAAACCTTTTTCTAATCTCAAGACAAACTACTTTCGTCAAAATGACGAATCTTCGAGAGTATTCGAAAAGTAAACTGTTAGCCCTATTTCATCATTTTATCCAAAAAATCATTAAAACTAACTAAAAATTATAACTGTTATGTAAAACTGTTTTTGTTAATTATTTAAATATTTAAAAAATTAAAAATTAAAAATAAAGAAAACATTTTCGACAACAAATATCGAGTTAAAAGATGTAAAACTAAATATCCAATACTGTTTTATTGTTAAGACCACTAACTTAAGAACAATTTCATCTGAGAAAATTCAGAAACAAAACGCAAAAATATTTTAGCAAAATTTTTATCTTGTCGGAAAAGTTCGGGACATAAAGGAAATATCAGCAGCCTTAATATATAACGGAACAGAATAGAAAGTGAGACGACACAACGTGCAATAAATTGCTACATACATGCTCCAATTTGATAGCTGTTTTATTTTTAGATTTCGGTGCAGGTCTCAGGTTTCTGAGAACTAAACGGTCACAATACGTCTAGTGTTGTGCTAGTGCACGCAGGCACGAATGCACGCGTTGCGTCTTGATAACCACGCGTTCGACCCTTCCGCTCGCACTCGCCCGCGTGCGATATTGCGTCACGCGGACTTCACACGCGCGTGCGCGCTCGCGCGCGGGCGCGTTAACGGGACCGACGCCTCGTTCAACGCGCGCGTAACGGCCGTAACGGAAAACGTGATCGCGTGTGTCTGTCGAAAGGCGAAGGCGCTTCTACAATCTGTCGCGGCTTTATTTACTACGGGACAGAAAGGAAAGAACCGGAGATGAAATAAATGGGACACGCAAACTGAATCGCGCGGAAGCTAACGGGAAACGCGCGACGCGAATCAACGACGTGACCGTCCGTTCAATCGCGAAGGAACTTCATCCAGATAAGACTTTATCTTCCTTGCGACAGCGCATCGTTCGACCGTGGCGATATCCTTTCCCATTTTCTTTCTCTTCTTTTAAATTCTTTTTTGTAAGACGGAGAAGTTTCCTTTAACGCGGCTTCTTCGGTCACAACGAGACCTAATTGCACAAATCGATCATTATTCACATTCGATGTATCTCGCCGTTTTTTCTCTTCTATCAGAGGGAAATGCGACGGAAAATTTTTCAATGAAAAAAAAAATGGACACCGAGGAAACGGAATTTTTCGCTGATTCGCGAAACGTAAAAATTAGCCAAAAGTTCAAATTTGTTTAAACGTCTCGATCGATTTCAGATTAATAAAACGCAATTGTTTTTTATTTTCTATGTACTTGGTTCTGTACTTGGATTCTATTCTTATAACTAATAGCATGTTTGATCGCAGTAAGTTTTAATCGCTCCGATAGCAAATAATGACGTCATATAATTTACTTTTAGTTACTAGGATTATGATGAAGTCGATTATAATATTTAATCATTAGGCGTGTAATATTTCGAGAAAAACATAAATATACATATTATTCCATAATAATCTATTAGTAATCCGATATATTATTTTTCTTTATACAACTTCAATCTTTATACAACTTCAAATCTGAATCTATGATTCGTATCGAATTTATGATCGAATTTACGGATCATTTCAGACATACTGCAGTCAGAAACGCTAAAAAGAAATACCTTAACGGAAAAACAGTTGCAATACATAAATCCATCATTGATGAATATGAAGCTATTTCGTACAAGTCGTACAAGTAAAACACAATTTTTAAAGTGGGACAGAAAATGCATATTTATAAATATCTAAATTTCTAATTTCTAAAATAACAGCTCTCTCTTAATCTGTCAATACAGCCAGTCTCATACAATAAATAAAAATTTCTTTCAAACTAAACCTAAAATATATATTTTACATCCAAGCTATTCAAAACTAATACTTGACAAATTTCTAGAACTCTAGTTCTAAAAAGATAACGAACTTTCCTCATATTTATTCGTTTCAAAAACATTACATTTGTTTTCATTTTGACAAGCATTGTTGAATCGCTATCGGAACGAATCAAATCCACTTTTTATTGATTAATGATCCTGAAATGAAATTTACAATTTTTTTAAATTTTCGAACTTCAGTTAATCAACAAAGTAGACATATTTTAAATCACAGACAATACATCTTTTTTAATACAATAAAAAATTTCAATAAAACATTCTAAATCTAGAGAGCTGAAAATTCGCCCGGATTCAATGTGAATTACCGAGAATTAATCTAATTCAATGCATATATCGCTTTCGATATATAAACAATCCTTCAAAGAAGATAGAAAAAAATTGAATACGCGAAAATTCTGTAAACTGTAACTCGTTAATACAAACAGATTGAAATACATTGAATAAAAATCCTTTTATAAGCTATTTATTATACTATTTATTATACTATATTTTTAATTAATGTAAGTTAAATATTTCATCCTAAGAAACTAAATCGAAACTTTAAATCGCAATTTTCAAAATCATGTTTTTCAACGATTTTGCAGAGATATTTAAAGAAATAGATATCAAAATGTTTTTTTTTTATTTAATTAAAGAGTATTAAATTTTCAAAAACTGACTAGTCAACTATATACCGTTATTCATTTATATTTTATTGCACTAAAAAGCACTTCATTTTTTTATATTATGAGATTTTTGTCATTATTTTGTTGCTTTTTATAAATTTTTTTCAAACATACAATGCCGTTTGGTTCAGTTAAATATATCAATTGCAATTATCATTTGCAATTTTTGCAAAAACACAGCTCCGTACGATTTACATCGCGCGATTAGCCGTAGTTTCATGTATTAATATTTTTTAACTTTTTATTGCTCGTATATAAAATATAAAAAATATAAAAAAATTGATAAGAAAGTATATTGTAAGGTATATTAAGGTATATTATAAGGTTATATTTATAATCTTTGACAACGAAATCAACTTGGTGAAACGCATGTTCCCTCCATTTTTTGTCAATCTTCGATCAATCGGGAATAAAAGATCCATAAAAGGATTTCGTATTGAATGTATTTCTTTGTAGTATCGAGACAAAGTTCACCGCTTTTTATGCAATCAAATCTTTCTACTCTTCCTTGAATCGAAAGCTAAAAACGCAATCAGCTGTTTGTGACAGCTGCTTTCACTTCTCTTTTTCTTTCATTTTTTTCGACACAGCTATAAAATTCAACCCGAATCTCGTAGAAATCTACACACGGGAAGAATAATTTTGACAAAGCTCTGACAAATCTAAAAATTTGGCCAGATACAGGTATGAAAACAAATTTATTGAACTATCACTAATTATTATCTAGGACCCTTAAGCGTGATAATAATACTGCAAAAATATTTAATCTTCTAGTAATCAATTTGAACGTCGTAATAATAATTTTGAAGATCCAACGGAATTTTTTTCGGATTTGTATCAGGTCAATTTTTTTTCATTTCTTTTTTTTAGCAAAACTTTCTTTCCGTGTAAAAAATTAACAATGCTATTTGCTTATTATTTTTAGTATTTTACTCTTTTCAATCAATCAGGAAGAAGAGCCAAATATGTTGACGGGGCATCGTCAAAGTAGCTTTGACAATGAAAACGTGTGTCAAAAATGATTAATGATAACACGTGCCGAGATGAGAAAGATGAGACCTGACCTGACCAATGAATTGGAGCGCCGCCTATGCAAATAAAGACATTAAAGTACGCCCGTTTCCGCTTGGCGCGAAGTCGCGTGCATGTATCGCTTATGTGTATGCGGAAAAACGATGACTGTGGGCGGGGGCGGGGGAGGGGAGAATGCTTACTTTTCGACGATGCCTGACGGGAACTCGATCTCTTGCTCACGATAAAGTGGAGCATGATGGCGATACCGGCGACAATCAACGTGACGACCAGTACAGCGCCATCGGGTATCTTCATGCCGTCTTGCACGCCTAGACACGTAGTATCCTCCATCTTCGGCCGCGTGTTATACGGCGTTATAAAAAGAGCTACCGGCACCTGACTGCGAGAGCACACGCGTGGATATACAACCGCACGCACTTACACACACACACACACACACACACACACACACACACACATACACCACCATACACACACACACACGCGCGTACGGCACGTAACGTGCGCACGCGCACCACGCACACGTCGGGACGGAAAAACCGCGGAAAAAGCCTGATCGAAACGACGACCACGCGGCACCACGCGACACGGCGACCGCGACGACCAGCCTAAAATGGGAGGGAGTTGCGCGCGTATTATCTTGTGTGCGTGAGTATCTCGCGCTCGTCACAATCGCGTATACGCGCATGTGTACGTGCGTATGTGTGCACATATGTGTAGGCATGTGTAGGCATGTGTAGGCATGTGTGGTGGTGGTACGCGACCACATGCCCACGCGGAGAACGTGAGAAGATCGACGCGGAGCATACGTTTTGTAGATCGTCAAGATCACGGCGAATCTCGCAATTCCCGGCCCTGGAATCTAAAGCATGAAACACGAAATAGATGCGCGAGTACCGCGAGAGAGAGAGAGCTTCGACGATTATTATCGTTCGTTCACGCGATATTATTATTATTATTATTATTATTATTATTATTATATTATGAATCGCCGAATGATGATCGTTGATTGCGTCACCTTTCTCCCTCTTTATCCCTTTGTCCTTTTCTCTTTTCGTATCACAATGCGCAAGATGTCCGTACAACGTTGGCGCGCGTCGTGAACGCGGGAAATTTCAAAGTTGCTGACTCGACGCGCGCGATACAAGACTCGACGCGTACGTATCACTCGAGGTATATCCCATACGATTTAAATCGCATCCTCCGCCGTTGAGGCCTCCATTCATCCGTCACGGCCGTGACGCTCGCTCGCAGTGATCCGCGCGTGCAGGCGCGTTCGCGAGGCTCCGTGTCGACGCGGGAGAGATGTCGGTCACCATGCCACGGGATGACCTCTCGAATCCGCTGCTCGCACCTCGTACGAATACTCGATGTGTCTTCGTCGTGGCATCCGTTCGTCGCACCCCGCGCGACGGACGCAATCCCTCGGTCGTGTCGCCCTGTGTCGCGGCACACGTGCGCGATAACGATGCGATCGATCGGCACTTCCGACGTCTCGGAGTCTCGCGTATTATTAAAACGCGACTTATGTAAGCGGCGACAATGACGAGACACGCGCGGGTTCGAAGCATATAATACACCGCGACGGTGACGCGAAGCGACGATGACGCACCTCTCCTCCCGTGAAACAGCGTGACGCGCGTTTGCCGCGGCGAGTCATCGGGCACCGTGTATATACGTGTTTCGTGGACTCGCGCTTCCTTTTGCAACCGAGACGCGCCGACTCCTACCCTTGAGTTCCCCTTCCTCTCTCTCTCTCTCTCCCCCACTCGCGACTACCTCCACCATCACACGCGATCACACGCGCGATCGATACCTGGCCCAGGAAAGGATCTCTACGGCGGTAATATTGTAAATAAAATAGAGATCCGCTAGAAATGTGCAGAGTAGAATTCGAATCAAATAAAATTTCGATTCGACTTAATCTGAATTATTATAATTTGAATCCGAACTATTCAAGAATTTCACGAGTCACGTCGTATTTTTACCTGAAACACTTTTTTCTAAAATGTTTAATTTTCCAGATATTTCGCCGTCTCAATACTTTTTATACACTCTGTATATTTATATATTGCTACATTTTTTTAATTAAATTCAACTTTATAATATTTATGTTGATTAAAAGTTATTTTCAATCAGTCCAAATCGATTTAATTTGACTCGGATAAAATTTTGTCGATTTCTAAAGAGTTCAATTTGGATTTGAGAAAAATAAAACTCAATTCAATTTGATTTGTATTAATATTTTAATTTGTATTGTATTAATCCTTAATTCACATATCTCTATTGTAATCATATTTAATTTATGTGTGTATCATCTTCTGAAATCAAAATATCTCAATGTAATCATTACAAAAGTAAATACATTTTTATTATTTTAACTCCTTTACTCATTTAAAATTCTAAAACGCATAATCATTTAATAATTAATTATTAAAGTATCTAGATTAATTGCCTTCACCACAATCTTTCGGAATTTAAAAAAAATTTAACTTTACATCGTGTGAAGCCTTAATTTAATTTTGAAATTGAATAGCACAAAAAAGCTCCTCGTTTCCTGCCCTGATTAACTACCTCATTTTATATTCCGCGATCATTTTCGCGGTAATTTCCTCGTCGCTATTTTTACGTTATTTCGTTACTACAATCACGTAACGACTTGCGTCGATGCATCAAGCGTTTATCTTCCGGGTGGAAGTAAAAACCGCTTGCGACATTTGAGGAAAAACCGTAATCGCTTATATCGAGGAATCGATTTTTTTCTCGAATTCGCATTGTTGATCCTAGAAACGTCGCAGCTGTTCTTTTTTCTATCCGCTCCGAGAAAATGTCACATCATGCGAATTGATAAACGATCTGAAAACAGTGTGCATCATCTTCTTATGTCGTTCTAACATGACATAATTCTACGATGCTTCTGCGTGGCGCGGTATTATCAGAAACAGCGGCAATTTTTTTTTTTTAAACTGCATAATCGCGATTATCGTGTCCTTCGACGCGCACGCGTCGATTTATTTGCTCGCGAATTTTTTCATGTAAACGCACACGTGCGCATATAATTCTTACAAAAAAAAACATGAGATACATGACGTTTGCGGAGTAAAAAATTACGTGTCTTACCAATTAAAACAAATGAAAAAGAGAATTTTTTTTATTTCTGATAAATAAACTTTCAATTATTAGCAACCTTTTGCAATTTTTTTTTCTCAATATGATTGTTAGTCTGCTTCTGAGCCGCCTCGCAGACGATCTATCATGATTTCGGAACAGTGAAAGAAGAGAAAGAAAGCACAAGAGAGTTACCAATTTTTAAAGAGCTTTTTTAATTTGTAAAAGATCTTTGTTTCAAAAAACTGATTTTTTTCATTTTTTTTTATCCTGGCGAAAATAAAAAAAGCGTAAATGGAATGTAAAGAAAGAATGACAAAAGCGTAAGTAAACGTTCTAAGGAACATAGATTGAAATGTAAAAGCGTAAGCTTTATTTAAAGAAATAAAAGAAGCGTTTTAATACTTGTTTAACACTTCTCTAAATTCCAATCTATGTTCCCTAGAACGTTTGCTTATGCTTTTGTCACTCTTCTCTTACATTCAACTTACGTTCCAATTTTTATCTTGCCAGAGTATACATAAAATATCCCAAAAAGGATTTTTCAAAATATTATTAGGGCTTTCAAATATATTAAGCATGCACGGATTTATTTCTTGAAGGTTTCAAAGATTTGGGCCTACAAAAGAATTTTCCATTTTCTACATGCGTGATCTTGATAGAAGACAGAAAACCATTGTTTAAACCGAATGGTGTGTTATATGTGTATTTTATGTGTCTTATATTGCGAATATTTCAAAATGTTTCACGATAAAAAATGTTTTACAGTGTATAATACTCAACCAAGACATAAAAAAAAAGAAACGACAATTTTTCATAAGAATTGATTTTCAAAAGAAAATGAAACTAATTAATTGGTACATGAGCAAAAAAAACAAAATAAAAATGACAAATGAATCCCAGGTAACATAAATTCATTACATCAGCCAACATCGGATCAACAATGGCCATTATTCTGTCAACTAACAGTGTTGGCTAACTATATAATAGTTACGGGATGTTTTTCAAAGTTATTATATTGTAACTCCTCGATCCTCATAAAAACTTTCTCATAAGATCATTCTTCGATGGGGATGAGGGTAACGCTGTGTGTTGCATGGTTGTGTGGTAACATAACAAATGCATTCAGAAATAATACTCGAGTATACTCAGGTATCATTTTATCCTTGTTTAACCACATTCGATGAGAAACAAGGATAAAATGATACCTGTCTACTGTTTCTGAATAGTGGGTGTTCCAGCCTAACTGTAGATAATTGGAAAGATTGTTGTCAAACCTTTGTAACCGCATCAATGATATACCTTAAAGAAATAAAAGAAAACGACAAACGAGGAACAAGAAATGATGATTGAAGACATAGAATATACAAAAAAAAATACACAATCGATGACAAGCATCAGACCTTGTTGCCTATGTGATTTATTTCAAGGGCACGGTTCTTTTAGGCTAAATCCAATTGGCTTTGATGGCGATTAATTTCTTAAAATTTTATTAAGATAGAATAATTAATAATTAGATTAATTAAAATAGTATAATTATGAAATAATATTAAATTAAAAATGACGAATAATATAATTGAAAGTTTCGCTATAATTCACTTCCAATTAGATTAATCATCAATTAAATGAGAGTTCGATTCGATCACTAGCCTTCGATTTTCTCCGCTAATCGTTTGGTCGTATGATTCGCCTTGAGAATTATATGACCAAAAATCCTTCGCTTTCCCTTTTGTCAAATTCGAAGAGTGATATGCAAAGTTTTGTCGAAGCGTAATATGAAATACATCGTACATCAAATTTTTGTATCTTCACAAAGGTTCAGTTTTTTTTCAATACAAAAGATGATCAATAATCAACAGTCTCGTTCGTATGCTCGGTCTTTTTTTTTTACTTTTTATCAAGAGATTTAATGTCATATTTTTTAATCAAGTTTTTTAAACAATTCAAAACATGTAATTTTGATTTAAAGATTATACATAGTATATACATTAGATATCAACAAATCAAAATATTTTTCTTATATAATATGACTCCAACATACTCTTATTTTTGAAAATACATATGATATAGTACTACATTTATTATTCATGTAGAAAAATATGTGACAAAATATCTCTCTCTATTTTGAGAAAAATAAAATTCAATGAAATTTTAATCTATTTTCAAATGCCTGTACTTCGCGTTTGCAACAGTTCGCATGCTGTCGCCATCTATGTGCCGCTAAGTCCATTAAACGTATAATCGATAATTCATCTCATAGGGTAAAAAAATGATTCACCACAGATAGATTTCTAGCACCTCGAAGATACAAAGCTATAGTGTGATAACATTTCGTACACAAAATATCACATAAATAGATATAAAAACAACAAACTTATAAAGAAATTAAACATGGTAACAAATTAAACGTAATAATTAATAAAAATAATTTATAAATCTATGTTCTTTTCCTCCTTTTTACAACAAGTGAAAAAAGTGAAAGATTAATAAAATCATGAGGTTTTGCATAATCTACAATTATTAGAAAAAGATAGCAGTTTTCTTTAATAGTTCTATTTTTTTTATTTAAACGGACACTTTATTTATTGATGATTATGATCGATACAATTAATATGTGTCGCATACAGAATGTTAGAATGTTTCTTTTATAACTGAAAATTTTCTAAGCTGAAATTGAATTATTCCTCTAGATCTGATAAAGATATAATCCAATCTCAAGAAAAACTTTCAATTCCAAAATAAATGTTTTGCTGAACGCTAATATTCGTAAAATTAGTAAATCTTTAACAATGCGAATATAAGATTGTGACAAAAAAAAATTACTAATTCATTTGCTAGGGATTTTGACAGTCTAACTAATAGCAGAATGCGACAGTGAAATTCCACGAGGAGACACTCGATTGGTCGTCGAGATTGATCGAGAATCACGGCTCTCGATTGGTCGTCTCCACGAAATCGCTATCTCATTCGATGGCAGCCAATTTGTAACCGAAAACGTTCCTTTTATTACATAATATTTTCGCGGAATAACCGGCGAAAAGCCTGTAAAACTGTCAAAACTGACGGCGCGGGGTGAACGGCCCGGATCGAGTCTCGTGGAATCGATTTCCGGCGGGTTTTCAGTAACGGCAGAATGGCGTTGAGATCGATTTGCCGGCTGTCAATTGATTCGACCTTCAGGCAGTCGAGCCATTTCGGAGCCACCGCCCGGCCGAGACGACCGTCCTTCAACACGCTCCTACGAAGTTTCGCCGCAGCAGCTAAGAAAATGGCACTGCCACGCGTTTTCTTCGACATGACCGCGGACGACAAGCCCGTAGGCCGCATCGTGATGGAGGTGAGCCGAAATTAGCGTGCGATCGCGGCATTATCTCCGGCCGACCGTTCCGCACCGTGCGCGCTCCTCGCGATCCCGGCATGTCTGGCCATCTTGATTTTTCCACCGGGCCGGTTCGTGATTTTAGCCGGATCTCATCTCGTGCGGCGATTCTCCTCTTCTCATCGTCATCATCAACGTCGCCGATCGTCATTGTCATCCCACGAGTGTAGCGGAATAAATTGACGAACGCGACCGGAGGAGCATCGTCGCCGTGAGGAGGACGCGATCGCGCGGAGCCGCAACGAGCGTGATCGCGTTGGTCGTGATGCGTCACGATCGCGCTAGCACGCACACGCTTTTAGCCATTACGAAATTTTCCATTGATTACGAGCGACCGGCTGGCTGTCCCGCGTGCATGCGAGAGTACGTGCGCGCATGATTTTGTTAATATCGGCACGAGGAGAATCGAATTCGAAGGGCGAAGATTCACGGAACGTTCGCGAATATTTTATAGTTGTTCGATTCGAGATAAAAAAGTGAAAAAAAAAGCTTATTTACATTTTCCATGATTTTATTATGGCCGATAAGATAAGATGTTCTTTCTCTTCACTTTCGAAAATTTTTCACAAATTGAGAATGTTCATGTTTATACCCGGGATAAATCTTTATAAAAAAATGAATCTTTCCACTGAACGAAATTCCATCTCGAATATTCATCTCGATGTTGTTATTAATCGACGCATTATATAATTGGAAACTTTATATTAAGCTAAATATAGATTTTTCGCACGCGATTGCAATTTGATATTCCGTATAATGCGAAAGCATCGACTTTTTAACACGCAAGTTTAGAATTTTTAATACAGATGGCGGAAGCAGAGCGAGTGTATATTTATCCTTTATCATTTTTTTTTCCTTTAACTATATTAATATTTTTACAAGCTAATTTGTAAAACAAATAATTTTTTTCTTGTTGCTTTATGAATAATAACTCATTATTGATTATCTTAATTTTTAAAAATTTTTATTATTAATATAAACATATATATTTATTACATAAATGTATAGAATAAATAACTATTTTAATTGCATCATGTTATAATTTTCTAGTTGAGGAAGGATGTTGTTCCCAAAACGGCGGAGAACTTCCGTGCACTTTGTACTGGAGAGAAGGGCTTCGGATATAAGGGTAGCAGCTTCCACAGGGTGATTCCGAATTTTATGTGTCAAGGTGGTGACTTTACCAATCACAATGGCACTGGTGGAAAATCCATCTATGGCGCCAGATTCGAAGATGAGAACTTTAAGTTGACTCATACCGAACCTGGCATATTATCTATGGCAAATGCTGGCCCCAACACTAATGGCAGCCAGTTTTTCATTACAAGTGCCAAGACTAGTTGGCTCGACGGCAAGCACGTCGTTTTCGGAAAAGTCATCGAGGGAATGGATGTTGTTAGAAAAGTATGATTTCTTTTCTCTAATGATATTGTACATTTATAGTCGATGACCTAACGCACATTTTTGTTATCATATTTCATATATTGTTATCTATATTTCATCTTGTCTATTAGATTTTTTAACTCTTAATTCTTTCTAAATATTATATTTTTAGTGATCCAAACCAGCAATTTTAAGAAATGAAAATCCTTGAATTTGTAAATAATTTTTCTTTTATGACAGATATGTAAGATAAGAATGTAAGAATGTTTTGAACTTGTAACATACTTATTACAAATCAGTCGTTTTTACATAAAGCTACGTGTTTTCCCATCTCATGCTCCTTTATTATTTTTAAGTCTCTAATTTTATATAAACTGAGACACCGAGCGAAGTAAAGGTCAGGATTGGATCCGAGATCTATTGAATATGTCTGTTCTCGATCACATAAAATCGCGTATTTTCTCTTATATTTTTCTTATTTTATCCAGAGATTTTTGTTTTAACCGGCTTTTAATATGCACGATTTATTTATTTGATTATCATAAGGTTAAGTTTTGCTTTTAGTTCTTTTTTATTACAATATTTTTCTAAAATTATGTAGAATAGCAGGATCAAAAAATAAACTTAAATTTTTCGCTTAATTGATAGGATAATCACTTTATCACTTTATCATTGAACTTTTTAATACTACAATTAAAATGCATTATTTATTTATGCGTATTATTTTCAGTTGGAGGCTATGGGTTCCCAGAGCGGAAAAACATCCAAAAAGATCATAATAGCGGATTGCGGAGAGTTGTAGATCAACTAGATACACTGTAATGACTGCATTTTTATTTAGCTGTTGCATACCTATTTGCTGTCTTTATTGTCCTACTTCATCCATTCCTATCGACCAAGATTCTCTCATCGATACTAATAATTTGTTATAGCACAAAAATTCAAATTTGATTAATTCTGTAGAAACTAAAGAAATTGTCTGCCAGAATTGTAACCTTTTAAGTCAACTTACTTCTCTTGTTATCAGAGGATAAGTTTTATTTGCAGTGTGGATTTTTCTAAATAGTGAATTTGCCAATTTTGAAATCTTCTTTGCTTCGTTACATAGTCAACACTGTGTTTTATAAGAGATATGTGTTAGACTTTTGTGTGAAATCCATATTCTTCCACAAACACACTCGCTTAGTATCGCTGAGTGATATAGCGAAAAGACACACGCAACGAGCTCAAATTTTTCAGTACCATCCTATATTTTAGTGAGTGTTCAGAATATACGAGCATCTTCAACATTAGAATAGGTATTTCAGAGTTTAAAAATCAATCATTGATGTATTGATTCCAATGTGTTAACTGATGCATTTCTCTTTAACATTACATATTTTTTTGATTTTACATATAATACATATATGTATATCACGATTAGAGAATCCTCATTGTATGTTTTTTATAAATGTATACCATTCCTATTCTCACAAAAAATAAAAACAGATAATCCAGTTTGTCTATCGTAAAAGCGGGCAATGCCTGAAAGCGATACCATCTTACTGTAATACAACACCAAGTTGAAAAATGTAGTTGCAACAGTTTGAACAGTTTCGATTTCTTAAAAATAAAATTGTTTTCAGAAAGAAAAATAAGTTGTATGTTATTCATGTTACGCATTGTAATTTTGTAAGCTGTAAGATTATCAAGTAAATTAACTCATACTCTCAAGCTATATATAAAAAAGTCTTTTTCAAAATAACTTCCTGAAAACAATATCCATATGAATATATCCCTGTCTAATCCTTTTTTTATTATCTATTATATTACGATATTTATATCATAGGTGGTATTTAAATTAAAGAATTCCATACATGATTAATACACCGTTTGCAACATTTACGATCAACGTATATTTCATTTTTTTTATATTTTATATGTTTTATCAATCTGCTGCGAGAACATTGATAGAACATACAGTATCGATACTATTTACAATCTTGCATTAGGACACTTTTTGGTAATCTAAGTAACGTACGAACGAGAGGTGCACTAATCTAGACAGTACGCAAGTAGATTTTATTCTTCTGGATCTTTAGACACAACCTTTAAACACAAATTTTACAATTATAAGAAGAATTTGATAAGTAACTTGATAATTATTTTCTCGTATTGTAATCTTTACAAAATTAAAGAAGATTTATTCTCATTACACAAATATTGTAAAATCGATATGTTCTTGTTGAGAGAGTTATAAATATATATATATATGTATATGTATTTATGTACATATATAACTTCCTTTCTGACGCAAATAATAAGCTTATTTTTTCTGAATCTCTGAATGTTAGTAATAATAATTTCTGAGTCATTCAAATGATCAAAATCTTTTTATTCAAAAATATCTTGCCATCTGCGTCAGAAATTATTTATTCGAATTATCACTCAATCCAGTAAGAGAAAAAAATATGTTTTTTGATTGTTATCTTTTAATCATTCGTTTAACATTTGTACTTCCATCTTCATTTGTTTACGTTGCTTCCTCGTCAAACAATTTTTATGTGATATAAAGAGAAAAATTATAGATTTATGTGGATCTAATGTAGACTCTGATTCCAATCGAAGAACATTTAGGTATTTTAATTCTACTTACATCATATGTTTTTTTTTCATAAATAAATTCTGAAGCTCATATAGAGCTCAAGGGTGTCACATTACGCAATCAATTCCATATAGATTTCAAAACTCTCATTAACAACAATTATTATCTTTGGAACATTTTTAACATTGATATATCAAGAGACATATATGTATCGTCGAAATAACGCGTAATCTATAAGTCACACTGCTTTATTAAATATATTTTACCATAAATTTTCAAATAAATGTTTTTCGGCCGTAGTTATCTAGAACACATAAAATTCACATTCATTATGTTCCAAAGCTATTGATATAAATTTAAGAGGTTTCAGATCCTTAATGAAGCAGCACGAAAATTACGATCCATATTGTCGTTCCAGTTACATTCTAATGATATCGCAAAATGAAGGTAAAATGAATTAAGCTTTAATCTTATGGATCATAAGAAATATTAACTTAATGCCATAATTTTGTAAAAATTTGCCGACACGCTGTCGTTTAGCTACTGTCAGATGTTCCAGGAACAAAACTCGGAAAAATCTTCCTCCTAAGAATTAAAATAAAATTGAAAAAAAAAAAAAATAGAATTTAAGAAAACTTAGTTCGTATAAAAAAAAGTAAACGTGTCGTCTCTGTTATCTCACAAAAGAGGTAACGAGCAGAATTATCAAGTGCAAGCACATTTAGGAAATGAAATCGACGAGGAAAATAAATTAGCACAATATATATATATATATCGTGGTACACGGCATTCATAGCCCGTATTTATGGCCCTGTTGATGTTTATGGTAATTAATCTCGCTCGCGAGATTATACACATTCCACCTTTGAGACACAAACTTTCCGAGAGGCTGTAACACGGATGATATCTTTTATATTCTCTTGAACATACACACGCGCACACATACGCGCAGCAACGTGCATATCATCGTTGCCACAAATATCGTTATTAAACGTGACGAATTTCTATACATACATCTCGTACATCAGTATCATGTATGTATATTTATTTCTATATCAGAGTGGCGATTCGTGCGGTCGAGACGATTACGAGGAACGAGTCGTCCGAAAGCAGCAGGAAAAATGGATAGAGCTCCGACCGATGAAACGGGAAGAGGACAGACGAGAAAGTTACCTCCTTGAATAATTAACCGAACCAACCGCCACTTTTGTGCTTTTTTTTTTTTTTTAAGAATATAATATGTAACTATGATTATAACGTCCGCGCCCTCCTTTGACCCGCAAAGGGATAGATTAACATTTATGATTATAAACATCGTCCGCGTGAAATACACGAGAAATGCATTTAACGAGCAGAATGTTTCCCTTACGTCATAATTCATAATCTTATTCTAGAAACCTTTTTCGCGCCGACGTAACGTCTTATCTGTTCGCGACAACTTAAAATGATACACTGCTAAAAATAACTGTTTCCGTCTTACGAAAATAGTTCTATAATCGATTTCCTCGACATTTGCACTATCGATAGAAATTATATAGCGCATACATGTGCATACATACATATATCGCGTGCATAAGGGCCTAGGCACAATGAAAGGAATAAGGAACAAGAAATTAAAAATAGAGAAATTAGGAATGGAGAATTAAATTTAAAAATCCATGCATCGAGGAACCACCAACGTGTTCCTTCTCTTCGTCGATTGGAAATCATTTTCCATTTTTAATTCTTTATACTTAATTTTTTATTCCTTATTTTTGTTCATTGATTATTTGAGCCTTAACCTGTGTGTTTTCGCTCGGGGTAGACAAGGACAGATATCTGGTCAGTTATCTGTCATCTCGCGATCAGTCGCGAAAGATGTGTAATAAATATAAGGAGGAAAGACACGGGGATGAATAAAAGCGGGAAATTAGTCCGTACAAATATCGAACTCAATGTCTACATGTTTGCGCGAATATATTGGCGAAGGCCTTTAACTTTGTAAATTGCCGTATTTAACGATGCCAACTTTCGCAAAAAATTAAAGTCACAAAATATTCATTGCGATTGATAAAAATTAGCAAATATCAATTTCGGTCTTTAAGAAAATATTGTTGATTATAAAAAATTTTTCACGTCCGTAGAACAAAATTCTCAGAAATTTGAAAAAAACTTTATCCCGTTCATTCGTTCATTGTTCATCCTCGAGATGACTTAAGAATTCGAATAAGGAAACTGCAAACTGCACCTAAACATGTTTTCCACACGATAGATATACACGCGAGTGTTGAATTACGTATGAGGAAGTACGTAAAAGAAAACGGAATAGCAATATATCCCGGAGTAAAACTCGTAATCTTCCGCCGGGATCTTCTCTTTGCACTTTCTCTCTCGTTTTCCGATCTTTTTCTCGCGTCCAACCGCTTCTCGATTCGAAGAGGGTAAACAAGAAGAGCCACCCCCCCCCCCCCCGACAGATCTCCTCCAGATTTGCACGAGAGTTAGCTCAGCGGATATAAAATTTATTCGGACGGAAAAAAAAAAAGGAAACAAAGTAAATGTTAATAGCGGCAGTGCGACAAATAGCTCGTACTGTCGATCCCTGATGGATCTTGTTTACAAACGAAACATACGAATCATCGTAATTGCGAGGGACGATTCCGGGCGGCGGGTGCACTACTTGACGAAGAGGTCCTTGAGGGTGGCGCAGATCGAGTCGCAGTCCTGTTGCTCCTGCTCCTGGTTGTTCCCGCTCGTGAACCAACGACTGGCGACCTTGCCGGGGCGCGATTTGTTCGGCGACACGGATGGCTTTCCGGATGAGTTGCCCGACGCTTCCGCGTCGCTTCCCCGGTGGGCCGAGGTGAGGATCTTCTCGATGGCATTACCGAGCACCTATCGGCACCGAAGTTTTACCTTTGCGCGACCTTTGCTCTTTTTTTTTAGCAAACGACGTGATATTTACGCGACGTGAATACGCAATCGGGAATATATACTGAATATATACAGGAATGAATAATGGAACTTGGCGCAAAATCAATAAATCCGACGATTCTCTCGACGTTGCTCGTTGATGCAACAGAACGCGCGCAGAACAGTTTTGCTGTTCCGAAGTATCGAAAAATTTGACCAGGTACAAATCCGAAAGTAATTTCGACGGCCCATCAAAATATTTACATAGATAACGTTCAACTTGGTTGTATCTTGGAATATTCAAATATTTTTGCGGTGTAATCATCCTGAATAATTATTTTGATAGCACAAAAAAATTATTTTCAAATTTGTGTATCTGGTCGATCAGCAAGCTCAGCAAAGCTCATCTTTCCGTCTAATGAAAAAAATAACATTTGCGTTTGTACGAAATCGGATTCAGTAGTAAACGTGAACAAACACAACTGATTAATTTCCTTCAACTGCGAAATGCGAATATCGACGATACCTAGATCTCAATCTCACTAAACAGAGCGTAATTATTCTCACCTGAGCGTCCACCTTGGTACCGCTGCTGTCGTCCCAGAGAACCTTGTGCCTGGTATCCACGTTCTTCGCGAGGGTGTTTTTGACGGTTTTGATCACCCGCGATTTGTCCAGCTTAAACGGCATCGCGCTCTCCTCATCGTATCGGTTCTTCTTCGAGATCGGCTGATGCCTCTTGGTGAACCAGTTGCTCGGCGCTATTAGCGTGCCGATGGTGCTCTTGCCGCCGCTGCTGCTGGACGGCGTCTTGCTCTTTGTGCTGTGCAGAATGGAGACGTCAAAGCTATTGGATCGTGAGCTCTTGAGTCGGCTGCGCCTCTGCTCCGCCGACGTTTTGGCGGTCCAGCTCTGCGATTTCTGCTCGTCCTTTGTCGCGCCCGACGCTTCCGACGCGCCGCACGTGTTTATCTCCGTCGCGGACGACGTCAGGGAGCTCAAGATGGATATCAGATCCGTGTTGGAGCACGTGATGCCCGCCGCCGTCGTCGTGCCGGATATCTCGATCTCGGAGAGCGGCCTCGTCATCTCGGACGCGCGTCTACGTAGGGCCGACGTCGACGCCGCGACCGACGCCGAGAAATCGGAGAACCGACGTTTCTGATGCTGTATGTATTTCTGCGTGGTGGAACAGCTGTTGCCCTCCAGAGGCTGAATCTCACACACCCGCTCGCGAGACGGCGTCTTGTACATCTTCAAACGGACCTGGGACGCGCGTACGAGCATTAGAGCACTCCTCGCTTGAACGAAACGTCAAAGAGCTGTCTATTTAATTACACATCAAATAACATCGAATCCTGTCGATGGTAAATGGACTTTATGCGCCTTCTCCTTCTTCGATACGTGAAATGTAAATCTAACAAATCTAATAATTTAAGATTTTTTTTATTTAATAATTTTAATAAATCTAATAATTTTCTTATATTTTTGATCTTCATATTCTCCTCTGTAAAAAACTTCTTCGATCAAGATCAGAGGATTCTAATTATGTCATATTTTCATCTTGGCATCTTCGTTTTCTCAAAAAAAAAAAAAAAAAAAAAAAAAAAAAACTAAATTCATTATTATCATTTTATTTTTATTTATAAAATATGAGATCTCTCTGGAGAACGTAATTCTCGAGAATATCTCGAGGATTGGCAATTGAGCTCGTAATAGCCAGACGACCCTTACATATTTGATCTCGAGGGCAGAAAAGTACGAGGATAGATGATGCAATAAAAATCAATGAGCAACCTAACAAGCCTACGCGATTATCATTAGGCTCGACCTTATCTCTTAATTCCATTAAACCAGCAGGAAAATGTGACCACAATATCCTGATTCGTTACGTTCATGCTACTTTGTTTAAATTATTTATGCGTCACTAAACTACGCTCTAGGCTGCATTATACTACCTCGAAAGATAACGCTAATTCGGCTTTACAATCTACCTTTCTGGCCTTGATCTCGGCGATGTCGTCCATGATGTCGAGCTGCAGATTGTGAGTGCTCCCGCTGTTGCTGGGCGGCCCGGTCATTCCGGTGGACGAGTCCCGTCGGCTCTGCAATATCCTGGTAGCGCCTCCCATGGGGAACGCGGCGATGGATTCCCGACGATTGCGCCCGAACAGGGTGGTCGGCACCCTGGAAATCGTGACGACGGAATGTCGCCGGCCGCCAGCCTGCGGTGCCGGCGTCTGCGAAAGCGTCGCCAGGAAAGCAGCCTCCCTCGCCGATGGACCGGAACCTTCTCCGCCGCGTTCGCTCAACCGTCGCACCTATTCATCGTGTATAATTTAAGAGAAGCCTAAACGATGTCAAATAATGGCTTATCTTATCCACCCGAGAGAAAAACATCAAACTGACCGGACAACTTTATCAGAGGGAGATTCAAAAATTTCAATCACGCGTGGAAAGAATAGTACTGCTGAGTTATTATCTAAAAAAAAGTGGCTCGGGTAGAGATTTAAAAATAATATTTGCTGATTTATCAAGATAATTATGTAGAACATTCAAATTAATCTAGATTAGAATATACATGAAGACTAGAATACATGATGTATATCAACAATTTTTATTATCATTATGCGTAATTTTATATAATAATCGTAATGATGACCCAATAAAATTATTTTCAGATCTATCTGTCTGGCCAACTTACTATATATTTCCAAAAGATCGTGCCACGAAAAATATAGAATGTTATTATAATTATTTAAGTATATCAGCCTTTGCGTAGCAGGCTTTTAATTTTCTAAGTGCGTGGCAACGTTATTAAGATATTAATATCTTGAGAAGAAAACAGAAGTATCAAATAGAAATAAAATTTATATTCGAAGGAGGAAGCCTAAAGCCTTTTTACATAAAAATCCCTTTTTCTCGCTTTCCGAGATGGAATATTGCCACGATTATGTAACAGCCTATCTTGTATCGTAAGCATGAGTAAATGTTGCGGCATAGAATACGTTTGCATACGTCGATAGCGCCGACCGCGAAGGATTTCCCATGCACGGGCACGACACGTACCTGGGATGCGGTTATCCCGGATGTGCACTGCGGAGTCGGCAAGGAGTGCTTCCTGGCGTCCCTCCACGGCGACAGCAAATAGGGATTCAAGGATGGCGAGTCCGGGTCGACGCATCGCGGCGGCGACTCCGCGCGGCAGCGCTCCGTGTCTTCCTCGCCCAGGGTGCTCTCCTCGACGACGATCAGCGGTTCGCCGACGCCATTTCCGCTGCTCGTGCTCGGACAATACGACTGTCTTCTCATCGCGACGTCTCTGATATCTCTGCACACGTAATATAATAGTATTCCTCGAGATTCCGCATTTCTCTCACCTCTCATTGCCTCAAAATCAGAACCTCGTTTTATTAATTAACCTAGATACCTCGGAGATTTTTCTTTTTATCCTTTTATAATTATTTTTCCAAGGTTTTAAAAAGGTTCCGCAACTTTTCTTAATGCTTCGAAATGCTATTTTAATTATTATTATTTTTATATAAAAGTATTTTCGACTATTTTAATTATAATGTCTTGAGAATCGTTATTTATAAAGATTCAACGACGAAAGGTTCAACGACGAATGAAAACTGAACATGAACACTGGTCACTTTATGTACCTTTATTCTTTATTGCAAATATTTTCCTCGTTTCCCGATTAGACACACGGCATTTAATCCCCATCTGTAAACGGACTCAACACCTTGATGCACAGCGCTGCTTAAGATTTCGAACAGATACGCGATTCGAGGTGTGTGCGATACTAAGATTCGAGGGATTCTCGGGCAAGATTTTTTATTTTTCGCAGAGACAAGCATTTACCGGGGGTGGCATCGCACCGTAGTATATAGTCTTACTATTCGACTCGTGTAATTTCGAGCACGTGCGAACATTTTAATATTCAAGATATACTTCCCTTTTCGCGTATCTCGTCCGTGTAATGAGAGTAATTTCGGCATTGAATCTCTATAAATATATTTGCGTGAGATGTAAAAGTACAGTCACCGAGACTGTAAGGTACCCTCGGCCACCCTCGGCGGAAGGAAAAGAAAAAAATAGGTCGAAAATGACAGTAGCGCATTAAACGTATCACATTTGCGTCGTTACGCAAATATTTAGTATTCGCAAAAATCATATTTTTATTTAATAATCTGGATCAGCTGTTATAGCTCACGCTAATGAAATTTGCGATCACCTGCGACCATTGCAGCATTATCCTCCATCATCGATTGTTTATTCACAGCTTAACCTCCCTGCCTCCCCTCCTCTCCCGACGCGATGACGTTTCTCGCAAACAAAATGCTGACATTTCGGATGTGCAAAGCGCGCACGTCGCGTTATTAGCACAACAGAATAGAACAACGGAGCTTACACAATGGAAAATTGTTGTTATTCCAATTGACTTTTATATTTCATTCCGATAAATTTCAGCTCTTTGCAATTTTCGCAATACGAGATATTCGCGTTGTTTAATATTACGGCGCACTCTTCCCGACAAAGAATCAAATCTAGCCCGCGAAATTGAAAATTCAAAAAGATCCCCCATTTATAACGAAAACGTGCACCGAAAAAGTTCCTTCTTGCTTGATATTCAGTATTTCGTTAGGGACTTTTTTTTTCGTTTATATCTATATATATATATATATATATATATATATCATCATATTGAGAGAACGAAACTTTTTTCTTTTATATGTATATATATATATATATATATATATATATATATATATATATATATATTGAGAAGACGAAAGGAGGAGTAAGAAAAATATCCAAGAAACCTCACGATAGCTTCCGCTTTCCAAGATCAAAAATTCAATAGTACGAAATGAATATCTGTCAATTTCTTTTTAATTCACTTATTTCTCGCAAGCCATAGTCACGCTCGCTTCCGTTCAACGACAGAAATGCCGCGATCGATCGACCCGTTTCGTCTCTCTCTCTCTCTCTTTTCCCTCTCTCTCTCTCTCTCTCTCTCTCTCTCTCTCTCTCGCTCTCAGCTGTTCTGGTAGCGAGGATAATGCCGGAAATTAATATTCGTAAGTTAGTTTACGCGGCGGATCTGGTCATCATGGTCGACGGATCTGGAAATAACGAGGCGCGAAGCCGCAGGAATTCCGATAGCAAGATAATGGGAAAAAAGGCGGTGCTCAGACGGAAGTGAACCCAGGAATACAGAACAGGATATTCTCGATGGCAACGAGAAGATATATAAAGCGATATCACGTCCTTAAAAACATTATTGTTGAAGACGACTCTGAGTGGCCATTCCGCGATCATGAAGCTGCTCGTTGTTCTCGCCATGCTAGCTTACGCCTCGGCCAACACACTGCTGTCTATCTACGGAGAGCCTACTTACGAACTGGGTAAGCAAAGAATAGTTTTGTGCAATATTATAAAGATGTAGCCAGATACAAATTTGAAAGTGATTTTGTCGGGCCATCAAATTTGGACGTTCAAATCAGTCGCTAAAATATCAAAAATTTTTGCAGTATTAACATTGTGCTTTTTATTATTTTTTTTTTTTTATTTTATTATTATGTAAATGTCCTACGAAATTATTTTGATGATCCAGCAAAATTATTTTCAAATCTGTACTTATTCAAATTTTTCCAAGTACATCTCACCAAGAAAGATGGAACGAATAAATTTTCGCGAGTTTAAATGTCGGCGAAATTTTCCTGATAACGAAGCGATCTTAATAAGCCGTGATTGATCCCAAGTAGTTTTCGCTTCGCCAGAGATTTATTCACTCATCATATCAAGTACAACATTAAGATATTTTTCATCGATAATTAAAAAATAATGAATCTCACTTCGTCGAGCATTATACGTTATAACTTCAATTCATCATAATAATATTATGCGTTGTAACTCTCTTCATTTTCCCGGAAAGCGTTCTATGATGTAACGGAACGAAACTTTCCAATAGGGTAATAAATATCCAGAATGCTCTACCTCTTTTGTCTTGCGCTACATAATAGTGTAGCATACACACACATACACACACACACACACACACACACACACACACACACACACACAGAGTCTTTCTTCTCTCTCCTCTCCTCTGATGTACACCCTTTTAGCATACTCTGATAATACGCTGTCGATATCCTTTCATATCAAGTTCGACACGACCTTTTCTTCTGATAAGTCATTCCATTATTATAAGTCACCGCATGATTTCCGAATGCTGAACTAGAAACCATCTTAGATGACAAATAATTATTATTATAAATAAGAAATAGTAATTGTGACAAATAACAATTATTATATTTCAACTAAATATCTAAATAATTATATCTCAACTAATGTTAATATACGGTCTCAAATACAGCAATAAAGTTGCAAAAGTTGATTTTATAATTGAAGTCACGTTGAAAAAGTTCGAAAGTTTAATTCCCGGATATCCTGTGACCAAAATAAAACAGCTGTATGAATTAGAAAGAAGGAGAAAGCAATTAGCATTCTTAAATTTCTTCAAAAACTTCTGTCACTCGAAATGTCAGGAGTAGAGCGCGCGAAGAGAAGAGTCGACTTCGCTCTCGAAAGAGAATCTGCGCCATCCTTGATGGAACCTCTTCCGCCAGGTCGGTCCACCACCCTGTGCGCAAGCTCTCGGGGAAAGTTATCATCAAGTGTACATAAAACACCAAACACTCTCTCTCTCTCTCTCTCTCTCTCTCTCTCTCTCTCTCTCTCTCTCTCTCTCTCCCCCCCTCTCCCTCTCTCTCTCCCTCTCTCTATCGTAAAATAAAACCGAAGGAATTGCGTTTTAGCTGCCATCGAGAATCCAGCGTACGACGAGGTGTCAGAGAACTTGCCACTCTTAAGAAACCGGCGGCACACAATCTGCAGTCTTCCGTCCTGGCAGTCCAAGAAGGTCAACCACAATTTCTGCGCAGCCAAATGCCTAGCGCAGCATCGCCGGGGCGGTAGCTGCCACGACGGCATCTGCATCTGCAGGAACAGTCTCACCTTCGAATCATCGTCTCACCCCCGATTAACGCGATGGTACCACGGATCTCGCACTCGACCGCTATCTCGTGGGATTAACTACGTTAGCGAACGCTAACGCCGATAACAGTCCGAATTAATATTCAGGAGTGATCACGGGACGCGATTTAATCACCGGATCGATAGCCCCGGCCTCATCGCCCCCGGATCGCCTCCGCCAATGAATTTCCGCCAAAATCGATAACGTCGTTAATAATTGTTTTAGCTGTCCTTGCATGTCGCTTGCCGAGTGTTTTGATATAATAAGAATAACAGTCTTGCTCGGCGTTGGCCGCGACAGGCGTTTCTGACGGGAACTGTCATATCGATATTGACATTATTAATGGAAGTTAATTAAATTGTTTATTGTAATGGCGCTATGACGGGACATTTAATATGTACAATATTTGTCGAGGCATGTCAGTCCTCTCTTTACGACGAGCGCGTAAAATTTCGGTTGAACCAGCTTCGCTCTCTCAGAAACGCAGTTTCTCTCTTTCTCTCTTTCTCTCTTTCTCTCTCTCTCTCTCTCTCTCTCTCTCTCTCGTGTGAAAATTATTTTGACACGTACACATTAATTGAATTGTAACAAGGTTGTGACGTACAATGTTTCAAACAAAACCGATATTGATGGATTGCATCGATTAAATACGATTTTTCTTTTCAACTGTACATTTATTCATAATTTATGTATATCACTTGTATTGGAAATTGCCCTGTAAGGTAATTAGCGATGCTTACGATAATTGATCTATTATTTTATAAAGCAAAAGCCATTCGACTAGATTAGCTCGAATAATTCAATTTATTTGTTGCGCATGACATCGCAACGACACTTTTGTAGCAAAAAATTAGATTAGATTAAATATTTTTAAAAAATATTTAAAATTAGATTAAATATTTTTACAATTAAACAGATTACTGATTGTTGAAAATGATCGTAATTTCGCAAATAATCGCCGTATATGTCGCAAATAATAAACATGAATTAACTATTTATTCGCCGTTTAATTCCGTTAAAATTAACGTTATTAATGTGTGGCAAAAATATGTATTAATAACAGCAGGTAATCGAGCGCGAAACATCACATTCCGCGAATTGATAATTGACCTTTACCCCGGCCCCGTTTGAAATCTATTTCCTGATATAAAAGCAACATGTGGACCCGGTCGATAGTTCCACGTTGGCGAATCCAATCACTAACGTAATATCTTTCGGTATGCTTGTGTATATTGATTTCTGAGTTTGCGAACGTGCACAGAACACAGATCACTGCGGGACAATGAGTTGTCCGACCTATCCCGGGAGATGAAATCTAGAATTAAATTTAAAATGCATCAAACAACCGGACGCTCTTCAAGATACGTGCAATATATATATATATATATATATTGCACGTATCTTGAAAAAATAGATCCTATTTCCCATGAATATCGTCAATTTGAATTTTTAATACATAATGACGTACACACACACACACACACACACACACACACACACACACACACACACACACACACACACACACACACACACACACACACACATATATATATAAATATAATTAAAAATTGACGATATTCATGGAAAATAGGATCTATCTCTACATCGATATTGCGAAGTATCCCCTTTAGTATTTGATGATAGAGAATTGCGAACTATTCGAATACAAATCGAATCGAATCAGATCAGATGAGATTCAATTCAATTCAGATTTAAATTTCTACAATTCGAATTTCTATGATTTCGAAATTATCCGAAAATTCCTGTCTAGAGGATTTAAAAAGATTTACGTTAATAAATTACATTTATTGACAATCTTAGAAATTATAATTTTTTTCTGCTAGAAAAGCAATGCGGCTATGTTCTGTTGAAATAAAGTAAGACTACATAGTGAAGACACTAAATTTTAATGAAGGAAGTATTAGAAACAAGAGATAAATATCAAATTTTGGAAATAAAAATTAGGAATAAATATTAAATGTATAAAATATATCTTACATTTATTTGTGTCCATTGTGCACTACATTTAATTTTTATTTTATTTCCAATCTAATTTTATTTCCAAAATTTAATATTTTTATTTCAAGTATTTCCTCCATTTTTATTTTTAATTTTATTTCCAAAATTTAATATTTTTCTAATATTTCCATTGTGTGCAGAACCTAAGGGTATATTTCATTTCATACGCGCATATGCACGTATAATTTTACAACAATAATTATGTTGTTAATTGAAATTGTATTTCAATTCAGTTTGATTTACTTGGAATTTAAAAAACAAATGAGATTTAATTTGATTCGATGCGTCGTCGAAAATTCTTGATTCGCACATTTCTCTTTAATAATCAGAGTGTTGAAATGTATCGACAAGCATTTTGTATTTGCCAAAAGCGTAAGGATTATACATATAATCATACTGCTCCTAAGGCGCTTTCGAGACAGCCATTTTCGATCTTGATTTAATTTTAATTTTCCAAATGTTGTAAGTACATTCCGAAAGAATGTCCTTTAGAATTCTGCGCCATTCAACTAATGCGATATGCGACGTTGATATCATTTCTGATCACGCACATATGAAAATCCTCCATTTGGAATACTCGTCTCGCTCGACCTTCCATTTCTATCCGTTCCCGCGATAAGGGCCATCCACGGTGAAAACTGGTACTTTGGAAGGGCACTTTAAAAGGTATCGCAATGCATTTCCCGTAAGAAGATATTAGAGAGATCAAACGGATTAGAATGAAATCGGATTAGTTTCTTAGTGGAACCAGATAGGAGTTTCTATGGTCTCTTTCTCTCTCTCTTTCTCTCTTTCTCTCTTTCTGTTTTTACAACAGACGACAGTTTCATTAGCAGCATCGTGCGCCGCAGGTGCTTCCGACCGACATCGGACTCCACCTTTTTTCGTTGCGACGACTTCGACGACGGTGGGTGGAATCGAAAACTCGCGACAATTAATGGTCCGCCCGTCCGTCGCGATAAAAGTTTCTCGCCGACAAAACCGCCGGTAACTAAACGCGGCGTAGTTACGGGCACCCGGGGCACAAATTATCGGCTCGGGAATACTCGATATTCGCTTCGCGGAACCACTTTACATGCAATTTCCGAGGCGATGTAAAACAGAGGCGAACAGTGGTTCCATTCTGCGTTCTCGAAAGGCGATTCATCGGTCGGCTCATCGGTCGGTTCAATGTCGTCAATTTTCTCTGGTAGAAGAAGCTCTTCGAAGAGAAATGTATATATATGTATTTATGTACATACTTATATATATATATATATATATATATATATATATAAAGCTTCGAAAGGGAATTCGAGGAAAGATCTCTTTGATCAGAATGCCACGCTTAATTCGATTCCCGAGCCACGCGGACTCGGGGCGGCGAGATCGAGCCGATATCAACGTTTCCAAGTTACCAACTTCGAGAAGAACTCTCGGAATCTCTCGGAGAGTGAATTTGAACCCTTGTCTTACCCTTCGCCGCGTTTCAAAGCTGTCGCTGACTGAAGTCGGCAAATGGAACGGCATTCGTCGACCAATATATTGGAATAAAGCCAGCTGTTCTCCAGCTTCATTGTTAAAGCGACGTTAATATTACGTGGCGACACAGCGAGGATATCTCGAAATGCTCATATACGATACAAACGGGAGAAAATAACTTCGCCCCATTGAATAACGAACATTAATCTTGTGAACGCGGACGTTAATCTTGTGAATGAAATTTTCCGCGCGTTTTTTGCACGGACAATCAAAAGAGCGTCTTATTGCGTAAGTTCGTGCTTGGTGAAAATGTTCGTAGATCGTTCTTAATGTTTAGAACTTCTCTTAAAAAAAAAAAACACCCCCCCAAAAATGGGTGTAATTTTATTTTAACTGTTTTTAAATTTGTAATTGAGATTCTCATGCCTCTGAATGAATTAATAACTGTCTTTAATACTTAATGCTCGGTAATAATTGTTATTTCATCGTCTCCATATTAAAGCTTGTAATATTCAATGCAGCTTCTCCCAGCTTTTTCCAGTTCAAAATATTTCACTAGTATTGCAGCAAATATTATAACACGTGCGGTAACATTCACTTGTGGATTACATATTGCGCAGAACGACTATTTATTTATTCGGCGCACTGTTGTGCGTGCAATATTTTTGGTCGCTTGATCGAAACTGCGTACGCGATCACTTGAAACGGTACAGGATCACCGGGGAGATAAAAAAACAAGATTTGTCCGGTGAGAAAACGCGCAAAACGAAGGTAACGTAATCAATCAAATCGTCCCGCTCTCGCTTCGAATAGATTCACTTTGAAGCTATCGTAACGAACCCGCGCTGCGCGAACGGGGTTAAATTTAAGTCAATTCACATGAGGGTAAGAGTTTATGGAGCGAGAGCCAATTACGTCGTAATAAGGACGCAAAGAGGATTCAATAACGAGTGAAACGGAAGAGAGGAAGGTCAGCGTTTCTCGTCGTATTCAAATAAATCACATCGTCCCATCTGTTTCTCTCTCTCTCTCTCTCTCTCTCTCTCTCTCTCCCCCTCTCTCTGTCAATTCGTCCGAATTCTCTCCCTTTTTCTTCCGCGACTTCCCTTCCTCATCGCGTCCGATATCCTCCGAAGCTTGATCGTATCGGAAATTTCAGTATTGGCGACTCTCAAATGAGATTCGGTGAACGAAGAATACGGGCGCGACATCCAATAAACCAAAGAGCCCGTGAGGGCACCTTTAGTAGTAAACCCTATCGATCGATGGTGTTACTACAAGCGTGGCGGCTTGGCTTTTGAGCTTCAAAGGTGACCAGCTACCAAGCTGCCGCAAGGTGGGGTGATATGGTGACGATGGGTTAACGTTGCATCGTCGCTGGTACATTAGCACGATATCAGCGAAAGAGCCTTGAGACCGACGAGCTTAGTAAGAGAGAAAAGCAGAGAGAAAGAGAAAGAGAGAGAGAGAGAGAGAGAGAGAGAGAGAGAGAGAGAGAGAACGGGAAGGAGGGTAATCAATGGCGATGACGAGAATACTGCTGACAGAGTAAATAAATCCTCGCCCGATTATTTCCTCAGACGCAAAGTTACATACTTCATTTACCGCGAGATGCGACCGGTCTGCTACCGGATTTTATTTTAAGAGAGAGCCGCTCGACATTGGTGATTAGATACTTATAAAGCTCCTTCCTCCGTCTATTAATAAGCGAAGGCAACGGAAAGATATTGTGCGACATACCGACGACGTAAACTTTTGATTAGGAAGTTCCCGATTACGACTATAAGATTAGTATTTTTATTGGCTTAATATTATTATTATTATTATTACGGCTTATCACATTTTCCTTTAAAGACGGAAGGAAAAATTATGCCTCCTTCCTTCTGGAAAGATTCTAAATCCGCCATCGAATAAAACGTACACGAGTAAATTTAACATTACCACGCACCACCAGCCTCTGACATGCATGATACGCGGATTTCTAGGTTGAAAAATCCCTCTCTCACCCTCTCGTGCTCAATCACCACGTTGAGGTAATCTCAGGGATCGGCTCGCCTCCGGAGTGTAGCAAAAAAATCTTTCACGTGCACGATGACGGTGACACCTCACAGCGGACGCGGACCGACCGCCCGTCAAACGCCACACGTGACGTCATACGGGTGCAATCGTATTTGACGTCACGCTTTTATTCCGTCTCGTGCACAACGCGATCGACGTCGACCGCCGTCCGACGGGTCTATAAACGGAACCCGTTAATGTTTCGCGGTCGCGTATGAAAATCGCCGGGTGGCGATTTAATGGCGTGTGAAATAATCCGCCGTTACGGTGGATAAATTATAACGGCATTACACGAATCGCTCGTAATCGATTCTTCGTTAACAATTGTCATCGTGCGACCGCGAGATCATTAATAATTCCTCCATGCGTGAATTTTACAGCTCCCTTTGGAGCGATGATAAATATAAAAATATTCGCCGACCGATGCTGCAAAAAGAGAACGCGATGGAAAATCGAGTAGAGAAGAGATGTATTCGAGGATTTTTCTCCGGGGGATGATATTTTTTCGATCGCGTACTGATTCGCCAATATATTAAGCTCGTATTACGAAACTTTAAGCCTTTCTATCCCGAATTAGGCCGTCTGCTTTTAACATCTTATAACTTACTTTTAATTAAAACGCTAATTAAAATTTAGCTTTTTGATTTTTCCTTACAATTATTCCTTACAATTATTATTTTGGAATTCAAAAACGATATAAAAATTCCTGTTAACAAAATTCATCAATCAAAATTTATTTTTGGAATTTGTCTTCACAGAGATATGAATAAAACATCGTGTAAAACCGCATTTCAAATATGTAACATCGATCTTTAGTAAAATTAATAGAAAAGTCTCGTTGATAGGAATTACATTAACGATAATTAAAAGCTATAACATTTAATGTAACCGTTCCATTTAGTCATATCATAATTATTTCATGCATGATACAAATATTATCGTTAAATATTACTATTTTTAATTTTCACTAATTAGTTAAATGCTTTAAGCAGTTTTCGATTATAGCAAAGATCGATACCATATATTTCATAATACCGTGTCCACTTCGATAATAATTATTAATTAGTCCGCGATGATGTCATGAGATTAAAAATACTCGTTTCAGAAGTGACTGATTAAATAATTGCATTCTTGCGGGGAGAAACGACAGAAATTGGAATTGTTAAATTCCTCTCATTTCTTCCGACGTGAAATGTTCTACGGAACGTTTTTCCTCTCCTCTCAACAGAACAGAATGGCTATTAAAGACAATCCATTCGGCCTTCCAGCTCTCGCGCCGTCGTCCCTGTTGCCTCGTTAACTTCCATTCTTTGTTCAATGCGCAGCCTCCCTCTGTGCCTGACGGATATTTAGTGCCGTGTTAATTACGCAAAACGCGCTACTGTACGCGTGCACGTTACGTAAAAGCACAATGTTTACCACCAAGACAAGATGACGCGTGCCCATGGCCGAGAGACGCGAGACGCGAGACGCAATCGGCAACTTATGGAAGTTAGACGAAGCGATAAATCTGGAATCGAACCTTTCATGGGGATTAATCTTTCTCGCCCCCCCCCCCTTCGAGTTTCCCGAGGATTAAAGCGGAAAGTTTCGCCCACCCTCGCCCCGATAACGAGTCGCTCCTCTTGTCGCTCGAAATAAAGCTCGAAGATCAGTCTCAGGGTTCAGACGACGGGCTCTTATTTTTGACGCTGAATTTCCTTTGTGGATATTTGTTTTGCCTCGGGATATACGCGAACCCCGGCGTCAAAGCGCGAGGACATGCGATCACGAGATTTTCTTCTGGACTTAATTAAATTCTTCAGATACCGACTATCGTCGCAAATATTCCCAGAGTTGGCCATCTCGGCCAGAACTCGCTGGAATTCTGCCTTCGTTTCATCATTTTCTTTCTCCTTCAATCACGCTTTTTCAAGAGAATCTACGTGGCAAACGAGCGATTTAATCCCGCTGGCTATACTTTCAATTCCTATTTACCCCCCCCCCCACACACACACACACACACACACACACACACACACACACACACACACACAAGGAGCTTGAAGAATTATCCTTAAGAAGCAAGATAAATGTACCGAACGGAAATTTATGATCAGAGAGATCGATAAAAGGATCAAATAAAATTATATTTATTTTCATAAACATAATAAATTATATTTATTATATTTATTTTCAGCGACAAATTATCATTTGCACAAAATTTAAATTTCCCTTTTTTTTTTTAATAAAATCAACATTCTTCTTTCATCCTATGTTCTCGTACATTGGGGAAATTATATTTTTCGTCTTTTTTTTATAACGTAATAATGTGCTTCCGCAAATTTAAACTCTCACTGGTTAAACGTTTATTAATGTCAGAGTTCAATTCGTCATCTAAAATTCCTTTTGTTATCATCGATGCACCGTTAATAATATTATACATACGGGACACGATGAAAGAAATTATGTGCATCTCTATGTAATTATATGCATCTGTCTGTATTTTATTACAGATACGACGCGATTGATCTTTAATAATAGTGTTGACTCGATTAAATCTCTTTTGTCAGTCGCCGTTTGAATCAATTTAAGCAAAATTTCTTAACGCACATTCGCGATAATTGCCGGTGAATGGGGTAATTCAAAGCACTCATTCGAGTGTTCATTTGAGAACAAATTCACAGCGAATCGCGTTACAGATGTAATTGATCAAAATCTCATTGCAGAAAGATAATGTATCGTGGAAATATCTGCCAATCTCCATTTTCCGGAGTACCTGAAGAGGATAGCCGATTTTATCATTGCGATTCTCAATCGTTTCATATAACGAATAATATTTCATGATCAAACTTTTAAAATGATAAAATTACTCACAAAGTTGAATTTGATTATATCTTATTATTAATACTTATTATAATACTATAATGAAGTGCAGAAATATAGCGGACATTTTATAAAAATATAGTAATACGTTTGCGTATAACTATAATAATCCACCATTAAAATATAAATTAACGTAATAACGTGGAGAAAACTCTAACAAACTGAAACAATGCTGTATGTTTCTATTGAGGAAAATTATATTTTTCGTTCTCTATAATCCATTACATTTTTTAAAGACTTAACGGAATGATTTAATGCTGTTTCAATCCGCGCGTGCGCGATTTGATTATAAAAGTAGTCTGTAAGTAAAATTCACTCGGTAAGAATTGCAGTGAAATCAAGCGTAAAGTGAAGACTCGAAATGAATGAAATTATTTATAAATACACTTTATTTTCTTGTTGACTCGCATCGCTGACGTCGCATCGCTCGCCGGCCTTTTCGCACTTCGAGATTACTTGGATATTACTTTTCTTGACTTCCGACTAAATTTAGAAATCGCTGATGAAAACTGCACTTTGTTCGCATCGATCAAGTGTCTCTCGGGAAGAAGAAAAGGAAGTTTGGAAGTGCTACCGCTCACGTTCTTCCTCCATTGGCCTGTTCTATACGGTTAACTACCGTATACAAAGCGTTTCATTTAGGGCACCGTGGCAGAAGACCGAAATTACCGTGGGCAATTCGCTGCGCTATTCGCTGCGAATGCGCAGCTATATAAACCTGCCGGGGCTTGTAATTGTCAATTAGTACGACCGAGCCAAGATTTTATCGATTCGTCGATAATCCGCGTCGGCCGTCGCTGATGGAAGCGCGATCGGGTTTTCGAAAGGCCGTATTTTCGGAGGGAAATCTAGGAAAATTGCCGATGGCGACGAGCTTTTTCGGCTAAAGTATTCTCTTTCTCAATTGCGAAACAGATATTAAATTCAAATACCCAGAATGGAAGCTGCGTCAGATTGCGAATTGAAAATTGAGAGGAAAAGAAGAATCGACCAATCAGAGCGGAGGGAATTAGAATTAATTATCTGGTTAGTCCTAAATTTTAATTCTCAGCGCGCAATTCTCAATTTTCAATGTATAGTCTGACTATAAATTAACTTAAAAGGGTCTCAGAATAGTATTTAATAAAACTTTACTCGATATTTTTAATGCTTTTTATGTCCTTTGTAATGCGCGTGTATTCCATATGCAAGTAACAACATTGTTTCCTACCAAACATGTCTAATTGCCATATTAATTTACATGCAATAATATTTAGAAGCGGTAAACTCTATTCCGTCGATGCCGAATTTATATTTAGATAAATTCATATAATTCATTCCTCCGACACTTGGCAGATTCTGTGCATCGCATTTAATTTCTATGAATTTTAAAATGCCCAGTTTAATGATGAAGCTCACGAAACCATGTAAACAATTCCGCTTATGGAGTCAGTAATTATGATATAAATAATAGAGAATACAGACCTAGGGGAGACTCATAGCAATCTACACAGTTTTTCCATTACGTCGCCAATAAATACGACCTAGCCTAGCTTATTCCCACGGGGGGGAATTCTACTTAAGCGAAAGCTTGTCTCTACATAACATTTTCGTGCGAAGCTTTTTTTCGCATGAATTCATTTCTTTCTGGATTGCCGTATATTAATTGCCGTAGTAGTATAACGTTAAACAATTCATAAATCAAGCGAGATAAATAATTGGCCCCGAGAGCAAATCCGAGATAATTGATCTCCACTTACAGAAGTTTCGCGATATATATCTAGTAACACGAGCCGTGTGCCTAAGTTATGATCGAATATCTCAAGGGTTCCTGCCTTAAGGCATAATGCGAGATATATCCGTATAAATATCCGTCGCCCATCATTACCGTTTATCCCGAGCCAATTAGGCACGGAGAAGCAGACGGCACGGAGAGGCGGAATGAAGTTTCGAAAGGGCTCGCGGAGAAATCTCTCTCTATTCCCGTGTCCACCGTGTCACTCCCCATCTGCCCCGTGACGTCGCGGGACGTTTGAAGCCACCGCGCGGGCTCGGGGGATGAGACAGCGGTAAACACACGGCTCGGCGTGGCCGACGAGTAAGCAAAGAGGAGCCCACTTACCGGGAGGATTGTCGGCCGCGAAGCGATGTTGATCCTGGGGGTTTGTTAACGCGGCCGCATTCACGGTCCGACTGCGATCCACTCGCTGGCACACCACCCGCGACGGGTATCACCACTACTACCCTGCCGCTCCTCAGCTCGTCGATCCCTCGCCTGGGGTGCCACGCACCGCTCCGGCGGCGTCGGCTCCTCGGTGTAACGACCCCGCGATCTCCCCTATGCAGGCCCTGCTGCACCTATGCCCTAGGCCAGGCACCCTTATACCACACGTCGCTCCTCCACGATCGTAATAATCCTCCCCATCGTGATCGCTCCCCGTACGATCGTTCGCCCCCTTCAAAATTTAGCCGGATCTCGCGATCTCCGGAATCGCGCGATCGATAACGACGTGAGATCGCGGCTCGGGGGAGGGGTGATTAGTCTTACATATATCGATAGATCTTTGTGCGAGCGATCGCGGCGATATCTTATCAGGAACGACGGTAAACCCAGCCGTGACGGTGGTCAGAGCGGCACTACGCGAGCCTCGCGAAAGACCCGGCGCCCCTCTCGCCATCGACCGGGTTCGCCCGACCAATCGACGCGTGCACCTTCCTGTCGTTTATATACATTCCGCTGAATCTGGGGGAAGAGGCGAGGGGTGGCTCTCTCGACTCGCATCAGAGGGTGGTGGACCGTGGGACAGGCGGCGGAGGCGGCGACGGTGACGGAGAAACTGTTTTCACGTGTTGCTTCGGCGTAAACACTGACACCCCGAAGCATAATTTAATGATACCAGCCGGTCGACCGTACGAAGTTCATCGGAGGAAAATTGATTGTGCAATCAGCAACGAGGAAGCCAACTCGGAGAAAACCGGATGTCGACCGACTCCTGGCACGGCTCGAAAAAAAATCGGAGCTTCGATGTTTAACGTTAACTCCGAGTCGGGCGACATAAATATGCATATCCTACAATAAAAAAAGTTTTAAAATATGCAAAGATATCAACGAAATACTCACACGCCGACTTACTTCACCTCTATTTTTAGCATGCAAATTTGAAGTTAAAAAGTCGACGGGGAGAAGCTAAACTCCGTCGCGTCGAGATATCGTTTACATTATGTAACACGATGTTCTGTAGTGTGGTGCTCCCCGGTACACGTTACATTATTATGTAGTAAGCTGATAATACTATAATGCTGTTATTGTATTTTGTAATACGATACTCTTCTGCCACGCGTTGCGATAATAAGCTCGGGTTAAAGTGCACGAGAAATAACTTTATAGCGGAGTAAAGAAAGGTTTTATAGTCCCGGCGTCAAAAAAATTTATCAGCACATAAAATGTGACATTGTAACCAGAAATAAATTTTAAAGATATCAACACTTGCACAGACTTATATCTTTATTTCCTACGTCCTGTAATTTTATTTAATTTTGTCTTAGATCGTTGCCATATTTGTTTCTGAAATTCGAGTATTTCATTAATTTAATCACAATTTTGAGGTTATAAGACCAATCGTCATCAAAAATTTAAACGGATCCTTTCTAAAAAAAATGACATGACATCGATACCCACACCTCTCGAAATTTTCTCGAATTTTTTCTTTATTGTTTACGTTTTTCTTCGATGCTGATTGATTCTCGTTGCGCAAACTTCGTGACATAAGAATAGCTGTCATCATATTGATTTCACAACGAGGAATTTTGAATTATGTATCAAGAAATTAAAAAATATAATGTAACAGTAGTATAATAGTATTAATTTTTACTCTTGTATTGAAAAAGTTAAATAGCGCGCGCGTAGTGCGCGTTTGTAATATCTAGTTTATTATAAATTTTAAATAATTTATTTAAAAAAAAAATTTAATTATTCATCCATTTAAAAATTATTGGAAACATTAATATTAAAATGTGACTTACACTCTTAAATTACATCTGTCATATTCTAATATATCTTAATTGAGATTTTATTCTCAGCGTTTTGGCAATTTGAAGATTATTGATAATCCTTTAAAACTATCGTCTTTAAAATTGAAATATAAAAAATAAAATATCTTCTTTTATTTTAAATCTTCCTGTATCAGCTTCTATGAGAGATATTTCGAAATGTTTCAACTTACATCAACATATCAACTTTCAAGAAAGATGATCGTTCGATGGTGTGAGTACACGTGGAATAGAAAATAAAGGGAATAAAAGTTTCAGAAATCGAAGGTCGTAAATATTAAAAAACGCAAACTTTTATATTTTATATCGACACGAAATATATTTTATCGGCAATTTCAAGGTGTAACCACACGCAGAAGAACTGGAGAGGGATGAGGCGTGAAATCTTCAATCGAAGGTCGTTATAATAAATGAAAAGTTACGGAACCAGAACAAATGCTTGTGGTGATTTATATCAATCGCGCAAGTTTTTAAAAAAACGAGATAAAAATATATTATTCCGCCGGCAAAAGAGCGGAAAAGAGGGAAAAAGCATTTTTAATATCGAGAGCTCTTATTTAATGTCACACAAGTAAAAATTAAATATTCATTAATTTCTTTTTAAATTCATTAAGATACTCTAATTAAATTTATGTAATATGTAATATTCTTTACATTAATTTCTAAACGCATAGTCATAAATGTAATAATAAGTGGCAAAGGGAGGTTTCATCTTGTAATAAATATCTTAATAAAAATCGCAGCTTCTTTCGCTTCTTTCGGGAGAAACGTGCGACACGCAATAAGAACGATGGGATTTTTGCATCCCTCGCAGAGTCGCAGAGTCGTGAGACAAGTCGTAACGAAGTACGCACAATGCAGTGTGCAAAGAGGCCACTTCTATATATTTGCACAACTCTCTAAAGCGATCTGACAAGTGCTTTCCGCCACAGCGGCGGAATTTCCTATGTACGCGATATTTGTCGCTGACAATACGGCGCGTGGAGGCAATCGAAACTTTACGTGATTGTTAAACGCGGCAACGGCATCGCTGCGGATGCAATCCAGCTACAGGAACCCCTTAAAAGGCTTGAACGTTTATCATGCTAGGTAGATTTGCGAGGCTTAAGCGTATTATGAATCTTTAGCACACCCACGATCGAGCGCGAGTTACAGTCGTTTATTGCATCTCATCGTGATTAATTCTAACGCGCGCTACAAGACAGCGATTAACAACAGCTTTACTCGAGACGACTTTTACACGCGACGCTACAGGATATTATACAAAAGCGCGCGCAGAATTAAAATAATGTTTTTTTTTTTTTTTTTTTTTACGCACTCAAATTAAGATGTTTCCCAAACGTGTAACGTCCTTTACGATACAAATTAAGTGTTCGGCAAAGTAGGCCTCATAAATATGCGACGAGAGGCCTTCAGTTTAGAGAGATTTTATTTCGAGAGAGTCGTAATTTCACAAGATCTAATTACCCCCTGATAATATTTGATATTAAAAATTCCAAGATCGCGGCTACCAATCTACCGTCAATATTTTACAAGAATGCAAAATATGCCGTTAAGACGCGCCGTCGGCGCGTCGGAATATCTTCCCTTAATTTAAGCACATAACAGGGTGAAACCCGTACGAAATTCAGCGCCGTAAACAATCTTCGTCGTCCGAAAGTTATGGCCGCCCGGCGAGGCGGCCCATAAAATGATATTAGACCTACGAAAAACTTATCGCCCGACATTTCTCTTCCACGCCGCGGCCGGGCATCGAGTGGTTTCTTTCACGCGAACGACGTGGCGAGTTCTGTGGATGGAAAAGGATTACTGGAATCTCTCGTGCAATTTATACCTCGGGGATACTTCTGGCGATATATCAAGGCTCGGACCGCGAATTGGATCGTATGATCGCGCATCGCGGATACGTCACCGCGAAACTGAAACCTCCGCGCGAGAGATATTTTCTGCCCCCTCGGACCGACAAATTTCGTTATTTATTCGCGCTTCATTTTTATCTCTGCGCGCGCGCGCGCGCGCGCGCGTGCCAGATCGATAGGATATACAAGACGAGACGGATTATATTCTCTCGCACGAAATTCGGTGACGTTAAACTCTCCCCTCCCCCCCCCCCCTCTCCTCTCCTCCCTCCCTTCCCCGTCGCACGTCTGTGTCGACTGCATGCAACACGACACGAGGGAGTGTCATCGATATTTGTAAACCGTTGTTGACATCCCCTGTGCAAATATCGAAATCCGGTATTTCGGGGATGACGGATACAATTTGCAGTGTCATATCGTACACGCTACTTCGACTTACATACGTATACCTATGGATCTGCCTGTGACAAGGATATCTTCATTATTATTTGTGTAAATTGAATTGAAACTGAGGCCTACAAACATAATAGCTTCATCGAACAAAAGCCTCTTCTTTCAACCGTGAACTTTTCTACCGCGAACAACCGCAAGGAAGCTAATTGCGAATCTAGGATCATTATATATGAGTAGTCGCATATTATTATTTATTAAATAAATAATAGCAATTTAAAAATATATGCCGTAACAGACGCTGATATCGAGCTCACTAAAAATAACTTAAAATTAGCCTTAAAGATAGCTGAAATCAGCTTTCGATCGGTATCGTTTCTCTCTATTTTATTTCTAACAAGACGTATGGGGCCATTTCATATTTGCCTTGCTTTTAGTTTTTGTTTCCTTGAACGTCGATTCAATGCTCGCTGATACAACAAAAGAGGTTTGTTCGCCGGTAAAAGTCATAACAGTCGCTGTCTGGGAAACCTGAAATCGATTCCCCTGCGGGTATTCACCCCTGCAATGTGCAGGTGCAGTATAGACTGTGGTATATACCATCTGAAATTATTGGATGTTATATCTCAAAGAAAAAAATTTTTTTCTCTCTCTCTCTCTCTCTTTTTTTTAACACGTAATAATAGATAACTGCGAAAACGAATGTGTTAAAATATTGACCGTTACATATGATATTAATGGTGACTCATATCTTGAAATCATCATATAAAAGTAATTCAGTATATTTTTATAATTGCTTATAAAATATATGTTTATAAAAGCTCCATAAAAAATTTAATCTAAAAATTTAATTTAATTTAATCTACGGATTAATTTCTCATAATTTACTATCTGTCAGGATTTAACATTTATTATCTAGTTGTTCCAAAAATTTTTAATAGTATACAATGTACGATAAAAAAATCAGTATACAAATTAAATTACAAATTATTTAATTACAAATACGCGTAGGAAAATAAATCTCCGAAAAAAATTATTTGATAAATAAAAATTATTGAAAAATAAAAAATTACTTACAATATCATTTGTAATATTCTTACTTCCAAAATTAAATAACCAAAATATTATATTATATAAAAAATAATTAAAACACACTTAAAAATTATTTTAACGACAGAGAAACTAAAGCTTCGTGACCAATTGAAGAAGTCGATCATTAAAAACGAAATCAAAATTGGATAAATCAAAATCTGATAAATTGATGAAAAAAAAGGAAAAAAATGTATATTTTACAATTTTATTTAATATTGTCACTATCTGAATGATGTAAATACACTTATTGCTACAACGCAGTGCATCGCAGTGGGTCAATTGGAACTTTCTATTGTTAAATTATTTTCATTGTTAGATCATTGTCGCTAAAAATGAGTGAGACCAATTCAGCGTGATCAGAACTAGCCAGAGACATTAAAGCAAACAGTATTTCCTACCAAGTGCACATGTGGCCACATTCTAAACTTTAGGAAATTTGTTCCCCAACAAACTTTGACCATATATTTAGCCATTTAATCGCCCAAAAAGCGACGGGAAATAAATATATTAACGTTACAACGAGCAATTGTGTTCTCGAAAGAGAGAAGAAGAAAGAGAATTCTCGAAAAATTTTTCACAAAAATATTCCTTTGTGATATTAGAAATCGCCAGTCGCGGTTATAAGTAAAAAATTGTATCTTTATAATTCTCACTGATGCAAATGCTCCCAGCGATTCTAAGATATGACTGTGCATAAAAAAGGGAATGAAGGATAAAATTTTTAAAAGAAAAAGAATCCTCATAAAAACGAGGAAAATCCCTTTGAAATCCATTATTGCTGATCTATAGTTAACAGCATTGTGTAAATAGAGGTATATAATATATATATATATATATAGGTATATAATAAAATAACTATAGAGATAATATCAAAAGTTATTTAAGTTATTAAGTGTGCGAGGATAGAATAAACTTGATATCACCTCTGACATATCACCTCTTTTCACGCCAGATGTCACTATCTTACACTGATAATAGCATTAGAACACATATATTCGTGTTAAAAATTTGTATATTAAATATATACAGAAAATATCATATGTTATATATTATATATCAAATTAAATATTTGGAGCGAATAAAAATTGTAAAAAGCATAAAATTTGCATTTTAATAGAATAATTAAATAAAAGTATTTATTATCATTACAATTTCCGCTTTCTCTTTTATTAAAAAGTAAATTTTAAATTAATAGCAGAATATTTATACGGAAAAGATAGATTTAAAGACTTCAAGGGAACTTGGACTTAAGGACTTTGGGCTATTAGTAATATTAAACAAGAGATCCCAGAAGTTTCGCTTCAAGTTCCGGGGGGCTGAAAGGTTTCTATCGATCACATCAATGTTTGCGCTTTTATTTGCTCAACGAAATGCGTTATCCTCCCCCCCGCCGATAATCATCCCCGATGATTAAAGCTCGGCGAAGCATTACGATCGCCAATGCAACAGGACTACGTTTCTCCGCGCCCGTCCCTAAAATTGATCGCGTATCACATAATGCGGATAATGGATGATAATGAAGAACGAGAAGAAGGGGGTTGTGGATTCAGGGATCGTTCTCGGATGCTGTTTCAGGTTCGTCCCGATCAGCGAGGTTCGCGCACACAACGGCTTTGACGTCGAGCATGGTCGTGGACAGATCCTTCCGCCGGTTGCGAATATTGATTTTCGACTTTCGAGGTTTCTGGAGCAAGCTCGACGCAGCCGTGACGCAGGCGTCGACGTCGACGCAGCATGGCGGAACCAGCTGCCGCTGGCTGGCTGGACCATCCATCCAGATCTTTCGCGGCTGACGCGTAAGTTCTGCGTGCAAATCACGCGAAAGCGATCTCGCAAGATGTGAGCCGCCCACTTGTCGGATCGTCCCTGCGATTAGCTTAGTTAGCGACGAAGACTTCCACGAGACATGAACGCGAATGTACACGTCGCTGTCACGTGTTTCCTGCTCGTCATGATGATCGCTACGAATGGTAAGTGCGGAATAAGAGCGTGAGATATTGCATTAGTGAGGCGTACCGCCAGGATATTAATTTAACCTTTCGAAGATATTAATTTTATATATTGCAAAAAAAGAGAAATTTCATCGGGAACAGTTCAATGTGCGATTTTCTGATAAAAAATTATTTACGATTAGCCTGTGCATGTGAATTATTTTCGGCATAAGGATAAAATAAAGCGTTAGTAGAAAAAAATTAGATATGTTTTATAAGTTTGACATTATATAGTGACTATATTTAGTTATAATCACGATAAAAAAAAAAATGGGAAAATTATAGTCGACCGACTTGACGTTGAATTCGTGATATTTCATGCTTTTTAAGCTTAATCTTTGTAACACTCGAGAGTATAAATATATACATATATTTATAACGATTAATGAACTTATCATTATAGCCGATGATCCACGAACATAATAAGATCACAACGAATTTTTGAGGGCGAGCGAATCTGAAAAAAACATAACAATTTATTTAAGATAATATACCATATATATATATATATATATATATCCTTTATGAAATTATGTATTTTCTTTATACCAATTGATTCATATCATTATTCTGTATAAAAATATCAAAATATATTTGCCAAAAAATGGATAGTTTATAAGATTATAAGATATTTTATACTTTATGTCAAATTGCATATCAAATTTGAAGTTTGAATTTGATATGCAACTTGACAACTAAGAATTGAATTTATATATATATATATATGATTATATAATCATATATATATATATATATATATATATATAAAAATTCAATTCTTAGTTGCTCACAAGACGCGTTACGCGCGGTGGAAGTTGGCGGCGATAGCTAATCAATTTATCACTTTTCCATAAGAGCGAAAGTATGATCGGCTATCGTCGTCAACTTCCGCTGTACGTAACGCATGACACGTCCTGTGAGCAACAGGCCGTAGGAATTATATTCTTCCGAATGTTGTTTAAAAATTTTTTTTTTAATGCAAATGTATCGTCTGGACTCATTTGCAGATGAATCTAGCGCGTCTTATTAATCGGTTTCACATATCGGTTTCGATTCATGATTAATAAGCTCGTATCGATTGAGCTTGCGTGTATCTAATATAGAGCACATTTATGATAGGAACAGGTCAATTAATGTCAAAAGAGCATCGGACCCACGCGGCGTCTGAAAGAGCCAACGACTTATGGTGTTACCAATGCTTCACAATGGATGGCGATGAGAGATGTATAAATCTCACTGGTAACACTGGCAATTTCAGTACCTTCAAGCACAAATGCACGGACGATAGGAGGATCTGCATGGTAAGACTGTGAAAATAGGTTTTGTACGTCTCGTCTTTACGTAATCGCGCGATCCTCACTTAGATTAAGCTACGGAACGTAGGTTTAAATCAAGTTCGTTGTATTAAGATTTATATTGTAATTTCACACACACACACACACACACACACACACACACACACACACACACACACACACACACACACACACACACACACACACACACACATATGCACACGCATATGCACTACACGGTAGCGTATAGAATAGAACATTACGCAGAAATATGATTGACCTTTCAGAGGAAAATTGGAATAGCTGACGGTTGCGCGGCGAGTTTGCGCAAGCGATATTTTAACGAATTCGGGCAATTTGTGGCAATTTGCTCGCGCGCGTTTAACGTGAACTTGTTATGACAGTTTAAACCAAATGACTTGTTTATCTCAGCGAATTAATATCTAATTGAACGCACACATATACGCCGTGCGTCTATCCGTGCGGTTGAACGCACGTGAGATAACCCGAATTACAGCTGTCTATTTATCAGTTATAGCAATCGTCGAAATGCCAAATGATGTATTTTAGGGAGAATTTCACCTATAGTTTCCTGCAATTTCTAATAGAAGAAATAATATTGGAGAAAGACACAACGCTATTTCCCTATCTCTCAAATTAATTTTGATTTTAATTTTTTAAGATAAAGATATGCATTTTTAAAAATATTAACTTAAAAATAGAACAATAATAATCTTCTTTATCTTTGTTAATACCCTTATACATGCATATATTAAAATCTTAACAATTGCGTACTGCGAATACTTTTGCAATATTTTTTTTTTTTCTTTTTTTTTTTTTAAAATAATTAATTGTGCATATCCACAGAATATATAAAATACAAGCCACTAGCTTTCTTTTATATTTTACAGACCTTTGTATGAAAATTCTGAAGTTGAATTTTTCTATGCAGAAACATCGCTGAAGAGCGATGTTTTAATATCCTATTACAAATTGTTGAACAATTTATAATATAAAATGAAAAGCCTTTTTACATTAAAAATAACTATGGCTATATCTCTTTTAATTTTTGCAAACTTCGCGGACCAGATTAGATTTCCCAGCGAAATTTTCTGTGAACAAAATGATACGATGAGTTCGCGCGGTTACAGGTGAAGCGGTTCTCCTACACCACCAGCACCGAGAACTCGACCTCCAGTCCGCAGATCTGGTCCGTTGAGAGAAACTGCACGAACAAATGCGAGCCCGGATGCATCGTGATCGGCGAGCGCACTAAACTCTACGCCTGCACCGCCTGTTGCGAGACTAATTTATGCAACAACGGTACCGGCACCGCCAACGACCTAACGATCAAAGAAATCGACCTCCTGCTGGCCCTCGTGCTCCAAGCTGTCTTGACTGTTATCATGTACCCGTCCTGACAGTGTCAATAAAGCTTTCAACCACACAATACGCCTTCGCGTATTTTGAAGCCACGCGCAATTTGCCCGCAGCCCCCTGATATATTCGAACACTACCTACCCCCCCCCCCCCGCGTGAACACACGAAATTTTAAACGACTCTCTCGAGTCTTTCAGGCAGAAATATAAAGTGTTTGAGGTCATTCAGCTTTCAAAATATTATTAAATTACTTAGTTTCTAAAATTATATGATTTTTAAATTAAAATTATGTTAGAACGAGAACCGCTATTTGAAGCTAATCCAAAATAATTAAGATAATTAAGCTTAATTCGCGAGGATCTAATTATAATTGTTCTGCATTATTTTAATAATCGTATCGATTTTCAAAAATAACGTTTAATTGCTCTCACAGTTCTTTCAGTTAATTTTTTTTTTTTTTTATCGAATTTAAATTAAATTTTTACCGCGAAGGACTGGAGTAAAATGGAAGGTGACTTCCTTTAAATTTACCATCCGGGAGTTGTTTAGAACTGTAGCGTCATCTAGCACAGATATTTTATGTTGAAGCTAAGGTTGCAACAGTATCGACTGTGTATAACTCAACAAGATTGAAAAAAAACGCAAATATAATCCTTTTTTCTAACTTACTGAGTGAGAATGACGCTAGGAAAAATTAAATTAAATTAATTATGAATGGATAATAAATTAAAAAGGGGAATTATTTTCAAAACAAAAACAAACGATTTGCTGATAAATCGTCGTATCGATTATTGGTTATTCTTCTATTTCACTTATCTATTAATCAAAAATATTTCAAAAATATAATGCAAAATTAAATTAAAACTTTTTATTAATAACTAAAAAGCAATTTGATATTAATTTCCGTTAAAATATACTTTTGCATTCGTATGATATATATTTACATTTTGATTTGTGATAAATCCGTAACACAGAGTGTTCGAAGCCAGTTTCCAGCGATCTGAGCGTTAATTAATATACTTTTCATGCAGCAGATGCGATAACTAGATAAACCGCTAATCTCACGTCTGATTAGCGGTAACTCTAATTCAAACGGTTAATTTCATAAGGCTCATTCCTGTGATTTGCAAGTCTCCCGAGAGGAGATCGCAATCCAGGAGCCGGTCGGCGGTCTCTTCACCACCGTCTTCACCGGTAGCTACATCCGTCGCTGACGTTGACGACTACTCCAGTTGTATCACCTTACCTTTTCCTCGTCCTTGTCCCCCTTCCACAGGCGACAGCGTTCACCTTCAAACGCCCGCGGTGTTCTCCGCTGTTTCGCGGCGGCCGCCGCCGCCGCCGCCGCCGCCGCCGCCGCCGCTCAACGTATCGTCGTCGCGTCCTATGGAAAATGAAAACGGGGATTTATTGCCCGCAACAATTGCACCGTTCATGACGTTGGAGAGTGCTTTCCGCACCTCGACGGCTGGCGTTCCCCGGACCGCGCACTGCAAATACCGAGAAACACATTCAACAGGAGGAAACTCTTTGCGCAATCGGCACGCACACGTCGGCGCTGACTGACGGCGCGCTTGTGATAGATGCGCGCCGTGCCACGTAAATATACGAAAAATCCCTTTGTGGCTCGCGATAAATTGCTCGTAAAATCGATATCGCCGAGGCTCTCTCTCTCGTCGTCGACTACGTCGCGAATATCTAGCGTTTCGCAAACAGTTCGCGCGGAAAGCCACGTGCTATGGAGAAGTGCGATTTATGCTTGACTGACTGGCGTTCCGACTTGAATAATATTTACCTCGGATCAATTCAGGTTTGAACATATTATTTTGGTCTAGACCAAATCTGTTCATCTGTTTATATAGAAAAATCTTTATCAATTAGTGAAATTGCACTGAAGACTGATAAAGAATATATTAAACGTGTAGGTACTCTGTCGTTTTTAAAATGACGCGTTACGCAACGCGTCGATGGAAAGATTTCCAGATCCGCAAGATTCATAAGATTCATAGGATCGTTTTATCATAATGATTACTTGCGAAATCCGACCGCACGCATCGATTGATGAGGATGATATTGACGAGACGATGTCAGTGTTCGCGCCAATGTACCGAACATAAACATTCGCGCGGCCGACGTGACTACGTCATCCAGGGAAATGGAAGAAAAAAAAAACGCGGCGGGGCGTCGCGGTGTCGCGTCGGCGACACGCTGGTCCGACTTGTTTCCGACTTGCCAAACGCCGGGAAGACACGTCCGCGATCGCTATCAATTCAGACACGTCAGTGCGAGGAGGTGAGCCAGCATGCGCGCGTCGGGATGGTCCACCGCGATTTTCCAGCTGTGTCTGGTCTCGATCGCGGCCCACCCGATCCACCCGACAAAGGGGGTGACGCACCGGCCGGGCGTGCCGAAAAAGTGTTGCCTCTCCGGTTACGCATTCAACGAGAATCTCGAGTGCGTTCATGCAAAACTGGATCAGTTCGACTATACCACGCATGACGCGCGGCGAACAATCTCGTCTCACTCCCCGCAGCGAATCGTCACGGTGATCGCATCCGCGCAAGGACTGAGATGCGACGGCGAGGAGGACGATACCAGTTCGAAATATCATCCACGTGGCCTTCCTATCAACTCGATTTTCCGCTCTTCGAGAGACTATTGTATTGAAAATATGATCAACGGCACGACGGTGCTGATCAAGTGCGCGGAGATCGGCTCGGAGGTGTCTCTGGACAGAGAGAATTCGACGGAGATGACGATAGTGACGAAAACCACGACGACTACGAGGACGAGGAGGATCATCACCGTGACGACTATCACCACCATTACCACCATTAGTCTAACGAATGTATCGTCAAATATGTCAAAGGAGGACGAGATGATCAACGAGATGACTCACCACTGCAGCGATCTGAGGACGGTGTTCTTCTGGGGTGCGCAGACCTACATGGACACCAATGTGGCCCACGTCGTTCTCTCCACCATCGTCGTCGTGGTGTACCTGTCCATCCCGGAACTCGGCAAGAGCATCTACAATCGCGCGGTGCTCCGTCACAACGTCTGCCTGCTGTTGCAGGGATTCTTCCTGACGTTCCTCGGCTACTGCAATCTGTGCGGCTTCGCGACAAGCGACGACTTCGACACCCTCCTGTGGATACTAATGCAATACTTCACGAACGCCACGGTGTTCTGGCTAAACGTAATTTGTTTCGACATGACCCTGTCTATCACGCGCTTCCGCTGGATGATGGGATCGGGCCAGCAGACGATTCAGGAGGAGAACAGACGACTCCTGCTGTACGGCGTCTTCGCGTGGGGCGGCGCCCTGGTCCCCGCCGTCGTCGCCGTCATTTTGGAATTCTGTCCCGGGATCCCGGAGGACTTTCCGCTCAAGCCGAATTACCGTCGCTACCACGGCGGGCCGAACTACGTGGTGAACATATACTTCTTCGGCATACCGTTGCTGACGCTCTTCTGGAACAACGTGCTGTTCGTGTTCACCACGTATAAGATTATACGCATACAACGGAGCACGGAGATAGCGACGAGGAATAACACCAACGTCCTCAGGAAGAAGTACTTCCTCTTCCTTCAGCTGTACCTGCTGATGGGCGCGCCGTGGTTCTTCGGCCTGCTCTTCGCCTGCTTGAACAAGCTCGTGGTGATGAAGATATGTCGGCTGATATGGCCGATCCTGTGGCTCCTGATGCTCGCTACCCACAAGAAACTGCGGCAGAAGCTCGCAAACAAGTTGCGGTGCGTCAGAAAGAAGTCAGATATCGTCGCGACTGTCTCGTAAGATAGGCTCCACGAAGAAAGAGATCTAGAATCCATCCTCGGTTTGGACCGCAGAAAAAAAAAATATGTGCGTATCACGATCATTCTCGGCTTGGATCGGCCGAAAAAAGAATGCGCGCGTGACGCGTGAACACGATTCTTATCGATTACATGGAGGAGGAGCGTAGAAAATTGCGAGAGATGCTTCGTCTATTGTCATACAATATTACGCAATCTCGCGACAGTGACGGTTTCTCTCTCCCCCCCCCCCTCCGCCCCCATCGTCATTAACGTTCGCGCAACCTGCGCGCTCGCGGGCATTTGCATTCCTTTCTAGCGCAACTCTCCGTAGAAAACCTCCGTCGGGGAAAAGGAGGGACGGAAAAAGAAAAAAAAAATCCACGCCGCCGCTGCCGCTGCAATATCCGATGCCGCGGACTGAGTGATGAGTCGCAGAAAAAACTCGGGTTCGCGGCGTCGCCGAGCGGTAGGATAATAAAGGAGTCGGGGCGCGACGTCGTTTCCTGCCGGGGCATTTTAATTACCGTATTCGCGACGCGCTACCACTCGCTACCCCCGCGCGCTCGTATCTTTTTTTTTTTCCTTGTTTTACAACGTGTAGAATATTAACCTGTTAGTGTATAACGCGGACGATGCATCAGTGACGGACGCTTTTTACGAGCGATCCTTTGCACCTCGGAAAGATGCAATAAGAACGTGATTCTTCTCCCTCGAGGGAAAATCTCGCCCCGTGCACGCTAACAGGTTAAAATATGACTCTAAAATGCGCAAGAGAGAGAGAGAGAGAGAGAGAGAGAGAGGGAGAGAGAGAGAGAGAGAGAGATGTTATTTTTTCTTTTCTCTATCGTACATCAATTTTGTACCCTATTAGGTAGACACACTTATAGAAGTTCCGATATCTAGTCAAATGGGAGAATAAACAAGTCCATTAGCGAATAGACAATCGCGAGTAGAAAATATCTGGAAGAAATTATCTCGAATTGCGATCCTCTCGATAGCGCGGAACGATAAGTAACGATCGCGTGGAATTGATAAGTGACGGCCTACGGACAATGGCTTATTAGACATATTGATTTAACGTCCTCGTCCGCGGTGCGACATGACAAAAAAAAGGATCATCGTAATTTTCTTAGGCCAACTGCAATACCAGCTACTTCAGATAATTCTAAGAATGTGACAAAGGATAAATATTGTACCGCGTGCGATAATATATAGGAGAGATAAAAGATTAATAGCTTGTAGACGTATGTTTACGTGATTACAGTAGTCAATAATTAAACGTAGTTAAATGCAATTTATCGTACACTAATTCGCATCACTTTATCGTAAATAAAATATTTTTCGCGAAAAGACCGTTTGGTCAGAATTGCTTTATTATTTTAGGATGCAAGAGCACGATCTGAAAATAAATTTACATTCAAAATTGTTAAAATATTCAGCGTATACTCAGGGAATCTATCAGGACAAAATATCCATGACCAACATTTATATAACACGATGTAAACAATTTATAAACGATTAAAATATATATTAAAATATATATTTGAACTGATTATGCTTTTTTTCGTATCTAACTTGACCATTAAATAAAAATATTTTAATTTTTCTGTGAGTAGAGACCACGTTATGAATATATTATTATTTTATTCACAATTAATTGCATCAAAATATCTTACTTGAATCGAGGTTTCCAATTTTAATAAACGTTTTATTCTTTTTTTTTTTTTTTTGGTAAGTTTTACTTACTTTTATATATGTAGAGAAAGATCCATTTTGCTGAAGTATCTAAAAAAAATGTGATCAGGTACAGATTTGAAAATAATTTTGTTGAATTATTAAAATAATTATGTGTCAAGTTGGGTGTCGCAACATATAAAATTTTTGCAATATTATTATTTTGGTGGTTTAAAATTATTATTTCCAAGTCTGTATCTATACTAAATTTTTATATATTTTAAGTTTATATATTTAAAGTCGTTCTATTCGTGGCATCTTTTAACAATTGTATGTAATTATTCATCTTGGGTTTTCCATACAAAGCTGTTAACTAGAAAGGCTTATTAGTTAGCTAATCTTCGCAAGTATACGTGGACGTGACATGAGTCATCGCCTGGGTATCGCTGTCATAGATTGCATCAATATTTATGCCGTGCCGTTGCATCGCGTGTGCGCAGATTTGTGTATGTTATTTCGTGTTAAAACAAAAACTAATTTATACGCGTCAACTTTTTTTTTTTTGGCCGGTCAAGTTACTCCTGTGCGTTTTACGGTGCGTTTCTCCGCGGTCGCGTCCGCGATTTGCATGAATAAATACAAAAAAAATATATGATACCAAGTAATAATCTGAAATTTAACATACGAAAGATATTACGTGTGACAAACGTAGTTCGTTAACACGGATTCTGCCGTCCGAGCGATATTTCGACGATCATTATGTCCAACCGGCCCTCTAAAGCCCGAAACGCTTTCCCGCGGATCTGCCGCGCGGCATGCAAAATTACGACGTAGGCGCTCTAACGAGAGACCAGAAGCGAGCTTTAAACGAACTGAAAATGATCATCCAAAAGGAAAACGAAGTTTACCTTAAATCGCATCCGGGAGGTCAAGGGTTTAATCAACAATTTTGCTAAGAGATAAATTCGCATGAGTCTAATATAACCATTCGTATAATTTAAATTATAATTTATAGTATAATCGTTTGTAATTTATAATGTAATTATTTATATAATTTCTAATCTTGCCTCGGAAGAAATATATCTTTGTATCTTCGTTTGTGTCTAATTAATATTTTTTTTATTAAAATCACTTTATTAGACTTACGTCGCGCATATTATGATATGCCAATTATTTATATGTCATCGGTTGGCATTTAACTTGTCTTTTCTCTAACGATAATTTTATAAGGAAAACGCGCGGAGAGCGACCAATTATAATATTTAATACGCGACCAGAATATCTCGTTCGAGATTAATGGCACGTCATTAAAATCGCTCTCGCAGGCACGTCCTATCGAAGCAGCCGCTCATCGATATTCCCGAGGCTGTAGGTACATTTTTCAACAGGCCACGTCGTGAAATTGTTGCTGACCTTTTGGACTACATGTCGTCCGCCGATAAACGATCGGACATAACGGACGATCTCGGGCAGAAACTATTTCCAACGACCGGCCATTGAAAGTCGCAGTAGCGACAACTCGAGCTCGCAATCCGAATTCTAACTCGCGCGATTGCAGCAGCCGTGACTCGTAATTTTTAATAACGATCCAGATGTAATCGATTTACAGGGTTAAATTTGTTCGATTTCCATGAGGGAGCAACGACGCAGACACATAAATCCTAATAATGCAATCAGATCTAATCTAATCACGCGTGCCTTTTCATAAATTTAAAATCAAATTAGTCCTTATCGCCAAAGTGTAAATTTAGCGTAGTAAATCTAATTGTGCTTTTTAGAGCGTTACATAAATAAATAACCTGATTAATATTCATTGTAATCTCCCGTATTAATATTCCGTTTATTGAAATATTGAAATTTTGTATATCTAAATTTTATATATATTCTCTCTAATATTTGCTCTACGTGTGTCAATATGTGATAACGTCGCTGCATTATATAATTACACATAATAATCCAGTCGTGCGCGCGGATTCTCTTTATAAATCTAAAATTAAATAATTTCGATTCTTATCGCGAGAGTACATGTTTAATTCGGTTGCGCTCATTGTATAGAACATTATATAAATACCACTTGACTGTCATTAATATTAACGTATAATGAAATTTTATTTCAATCTATGCTTTATATATATATATATATATATATATATATATATATATATAAAATGTTTACTAATGTTTACTTCGCGTTTGTCAATATGTGATTACGCGGGTGCATTATACGGTTACGTTAACCGCACAACTGGTTTTACAGATACATTATTGCCTTTATTAATCTAATCCTTATCCTATTTATTAAACGGCAACAACGGAAACAAGCGACAGTGCGAAAAACCATTATTTGTAATTAATGCGCGCGACACAGGGAAAGTAACGACGACTACGTTTTTATCGATTAGATAAAAATGGAGTGCGAAAACGCGGTTACGCCCGCGAGTTACCTGACAATATTCCGCGACAATATTTATCTGGTCATGCTAACGACAGCGGCTATCTTGCGGAGTAATATGATGGGCGGTTAGGACTGGTTACAGCAATGCCGATCGGCGCTAACCTCGATTAATTAAATTTTGTTACCTCATCTCACGGGGTGTACCGCGACTGTTGTTTCAACGACCCGCAACACCTCGGCCAATTCCATACCAATTTTTCTTCGACCAAATGCCGCGGGGCGAATGATTCTCGAGCTGCCGACGAAATTGCTCATACTTTCGATAAAAAGCAAAAAAATCGGTAGAAAAAACAGCGAGATAATCCTTGGATATTAACAGGCAGCAACGAATTATCCTGAATTATCCTGAAATTTTCTCGACGAAAGAATCTCGACTCTGTGCAAGTTTCGATTCGCGGAAATGTGTCATCAAATCTAAACGTATACGGAAAAAATAAATTTTTTCAAGTACCTAAAAATTTGATCAAATATAGAAATTTGAAATAATTTTGTCGAGTTCCTAACATAATTACAAAATTTTTGCGATATTATCGTTGTGTTTAAGCATCCAATAAAATTATTTTTAAATTTATATCTGGCCAAATTTTTAAATCACTTCAGTAAAACCGTTCTTTTTATGTATTATTATTCGGACACCGTGTATATCTTAATTGGAGCTCCGACAAGATGGAAACAGGGATCACCATTAAGAATCTGTTAAGGCTGTCAGTGCGATTTATCGTGGAGGGAAAACTCGGGCTCGTTTCCGTTGTCACGTTCGGCTCGATCGGCGTGTCACGCGATTAGTCGCGGAGCGGGATTAATCAGGTCGTGTAAAAAAGGAAGACAAAGAAACGATCGCGAAACGAACGAGGCAACGCACATTGCTCGTGTTGCACCTTCATCGTCGAGTAGTTTCCGGTTAGTCGTACGCGGGGGAGGAGGGAGAGGGGGTTGGGACGACCTCGGCGCGATTGTTCCCGTTCGAATTCCGGTACGCTGGGCCGTCACATACAGGCCCCTCTTTCAGTCTTCGTTATCTTCTGATACCGCCCGTCCTTCCGATTACAACTGTAAACATGGCCGCCGAAGGCGCTTCTCCCATTTTTTTTTTTTTTTGCAGGTGTCGCGCATTCTTGGGTGTCTTCCCGTTGTGATACGCGCGACCGGAACATCCGGCAGATTCACGCTGCGGAGACTCCAAGTGCGAGAATCTTGGAAAGAAAGAAAAGGAGAATGCGACAAGTGCTTTGGATAAGTGCCTTTCGATGCCAAAGACGCAGCTGTCGAAGCAGATTCGATGCTCTTCGGCTGCTGCGCGTTGGCATCATCGGAGTTTGGTCGGTTGACAAAAGTACGATGACTTTACGCGCGAAGAAAATAGACGAAACTTCGAAAATATTTCCGAGAGAGTGAGAGAAAGAGAGAAGGAAAGAAAGAACGGTCGAAAAAGTTCGGAGAAAATACTGGGAATCGACAATGTTTATCTGGTCGGCGAGGATTTCCAGGAACTGCCTCGCTCGCGGCTCGTCGTGGACGGGGCGAGACGGGACGGCATTTTATGAAGTCGACTATTTCGGCAACAAATAAAGCTCGGAACTCGCTTGCCTCAAAAATGTAGGGAAGAAAACTCATGATCTCGCCATCGCGGCTTGCTTTTTATCGAATACTCTGCAGATAAGAGCCGATGTGTTCCGCAATCTGGATTTTATGCGATAATTCCCTCATGACCCAGATTTTTGATAAATGTATTGTAAAATGTAATACGCGTTTACCGTGAACTAAAGGGTTTTTGGATAATCTACAAAATGCATTTATACGCAACGAACGATATTAATTGTGAATTATTGATTTCTCCAATATCCCGAGATGAAATTTCCCAGCCATTATCGGTCGCAAAGTGCGGGACGGATTTCATAAAATTTGTAAACTTAATATACTTAATCTCGCGTATCTGTGTAATCGTATATCTATTTAATATCTTCCTATAATTACAAATTTCTACAAATTTCATTTAATAATACGTTCGATCTCGTCCCCGTCCTCATTCACGTCTCCTTTTTATTTTCGACGAGCCGCGAGCGAGACACTTCCTGGAAGATAAATAAGTCCCGCGTACGCGCGGTTGATTCTAAGTACTTTCTCGGAATTTTTTCGACCTCGCTATCCCGGGAGTCTTTCGAGAGATCTATCTTTTCGTTTTACACAGGCGATTCCTTTTACAATACTGCGGAACATCCCGGAATATTTACTCAGGGCAGGTGGCTTGCGGCGAAGGTGCGAGGCGAGACGGAACGTAAAAATTTTACAGCTCCACCAGGAGAGTCGCGTGCTCGCGAGGTAAGACGGCGGCTACGCGTCGCCGAGGAGCTTTCTATTAGCGAACGTCGTCGTCGTCGTCGTCGTCGTCGTCATCGTCGCCACCGCCGCCGTGCGCACGCATATATCAACACAGAGACATGCGGTCCGCACCGCGTGGTCGATGGCATCCCCGCTCATCTTAGGCCCTGCGCACAACGCGGAGAAAATCTTAGAAATCGAAATATTAAATTTCGGAAATAAAAATTAAAAATCAAATGTACCACGAGTGATATGAGAGTCACATTTCATAATATATACAACAACACAATACATACAAACTACAGCCCAAGTCGAGGCTTCCTAATCCCCTATCTCTCTCGCTTATACTTATGGTGCACACGCAGATTGTACACAGGCATACGGATCTACAATTTTATGCTGAAGCCGAACGGCTTAATTGAAAGAGGTTTCCGTAGCAATGACAGTACTTCTGAGAGCTTTGCCAGGCCGCCGAAGAGGAGATACGAGCGTATGAGAAACATTCTTAGTTCTGTCTGGAATCGAACCCGAGACTTCTAAAAGCATAGTAGACCAGTGTGCTGCCTACCATGCCACGCTCGCTTTCAAATATCAGATATAGCTATATCTCTTATATCTAGGTCCATTTTGCGTTACATTTAATCTCGATTCCTAATTTTTATTTTCAAAATTTTAAATTTATTCTTATTTTTATAATAATGCCATTGTGTGAGGAAGAATTGCTGGCAAATCTGAAATCTTTTCCTAGATACAGATTTTGATGATCCAACAAAATTATTTTCCAGCGTTAAAAAATTTTTCATCTTCTAACAACCAATTTAAACATCATATATAATTCAGAAGATTTTTGAGGTACAGGTCTGATAATTTTTTGAGGCTTTCACAATTTTTAGATTTGCCAAAGTAAAATTGTCTTTTTCATGCAGGCCCCTTAGACGCCCGATGTTGTAATAGCCGGTTGGGAAACAGAGCTGACTCTACGTGTCCCGCGAAACCCCGCCGATAAATCGCCACCATCAATCGTCGGGAGACTTCAACTTGATCGCCACGAAATCGAATGATTTCGCTTTAATCCACGTGATGTAGGATGCCTGCTCGCGTCATGCGAAATCGCGCGATTTCTCGCCCCATTCGGCTCTCCCAAGTCGCGTTATTACCGTCTATCTTGTTTATCGTGCGTTGCAAGTCGGAAACCAATCGTATTATTACATCGCATGGATTTCGATATTTTATATGATGTTGATATTTATCGGAAGCACAATGATGTTCGCGTTCCGCGATGTATCTGTGAGATATCGCTCTTCGTAAATTTTAAAGTACATTGCGATCTACAAACCGCGCGAAACGTAAGAACGTCGATGTAAGTTAACGTAAACATCTAATAACAACGTCCCGCTCAACGTTATCTGTGTTATTTTGCCTTCTGTTGCAACTAGTATTCTTCTAAGAACTTGTTGGAAACATTGGAAGCATTGGAAATCGATATTCAATCTCGAGTAAAAATATGTAGTGTATCAAAACTAACATAATATCCGCATGTATCTGACTAGACAAACTTCTTAAATTTGCTAAGCTGAGTACAAGAATAAGCTACAGGTATGTAAAATAAATACATTACAAGATATATTAAATGTATTATAATAAAAATATATATGTATATTAAATATATCATTAAATTTTTAATATACATAAATATTATACCGCGTAGAAGTTTGTGGACTTTACTCGAATGGGTACAGGGATTCGCGTGTGTCTAGGTACAATCCTGCATTCCGCCCTCCACTGCAGGAAGGCGAAACCGAAGGCGGTCGAACGCGGCCGAAGACCCGCGTGGCGCTTATAGGGAAATCCGTGCGCGGCGGGTCCAGGGTGTCCCGAGCGAAGAGGATGGAACATCGAATTCTCGTACGATGCTTCCCCATGTCGTAGGTGGCGTCACCGGATACCATAAGTGTACACGGAATGCGTATGAATGTCTCATAATTGCGGTAGGGTAGGTAGGCGAGTCCGCGTGACGTGGCTTATCGCCTCGATAATACGTCAGACGATAGAACGAACGGAGTTTATTTACGATGTCGAATGTAATATATTTTTCTCCCCCCCCTCTCTTCCCACCTCATCCCGTCTCAATTCGCGGAACGTGGTTATCTTCGTGCTGCTCGCTCTTTGGCGCCATCATTGAAATTTTCATCGTACGAAGAGGGCGAGTCTATCGCACGAAGTCAATAAAGTTTCACGCTGAAGCTTATCGTTTTAATAATAAATTAGGCAATAACATCAAGTGGGGAGTTTTCTTAAGGATTCTGGGTAGCGCCTAAGAGTATTGTCGAGAAGCATCACGATACAAATCGAGAGACTGAATAAAATGAAGTTATTACTTCTTCGAATATCAAAAACGTGAAGTTATATGTATATTTTTTTTATAAGCATCCTATATTTTCTTAACTTAAATTTAATCGCAAGATTTATTCTTGAGTGTCAAAAATTTATTTGTATCATCATTTTATAAGTAAACATAATAACATTGAAATGGAATCATCGAAAGTGAATACTTTACGTTACAGTGTCAAGGTAAAATATATAAAACTCGTAAAATATTCGCTTCCTGCGATCTTACGTAATAATTTACATGCAGACCGATCAGAAAAATCGATTTACCTAAGAAAAAAGCTTTCAATATAAAAGAATGGAGAGGAGGATCTTTGCTCTTTACTCTCCCGGGACTAACAGCGCCGGCCTCATTTGTTCCACGAAAGCTCGGTGAATTTTAAACGATCAAAAAAAAGAATTTGCTCGCTATTCTCCAAGTTTTTCAAGAGGGAAAACCTCGTAACATTTCGCGCGGATCACCCTGTATGTGGAATCATGGGTTTAGTTCTCGCCGGTCCTGCAGATGGCGCCGGACGGCGCGCTAAATATGCGGGCGCTTGCGTACCCCGCGACAGTCGCGGATCGGCCTTCGCGCGAGTGATGTCGTGTGTATTCGTATTTTTCCGCCGTCGCGCCGCTCCGACACGTCTCTCTGTTTTTGTTCGCGCAAGCGACCGGCGGCGCCTGACAACAAACAACGAGCGCGAACGCGAGGAGCGGTTGTACGCGGTTCTACAACGAGTGACGTCCCGTCAATGAGCGTACGCGATCATTCGTGCGACGGTTCCGCGGAATCCGTCGCGGTCGTTTCCCCCGACTGGTAGTTTCGAGTGACATTCGCGCGGCGCGTAGCGATAAACATCGATTGGGCCATCGCTCGCTCGCTCGTCGGTCTCCCGTCGCTCCACCTCCTCCATCCCCATCCTTCTCCCCCCACTCTCCTCTCGTTTCGATCGAGGATCGCGCTCTCCCCCGCGCGATCGAAATGGATCATCAGACGGAGCAGCGGCGCGCGCGCGACTGTTGACGCCGCGCCGACCGACCGACCGACCCGACCGCGCGACGCGGAGTCGGATTATTCTCCCCCTCGTCGCGTTCGGCGCTCGTCGCTCCCGTAGAATGGACACTCGCCGTCGTAACGACGGCGTTGTCAGCGGCGCAGTGCGCGCATCGATCAACCCGTGAGGGAGCGGGCGACCCTCGCCTTGAACGAAAGCGCGGACGGCGCGACGGGACACAGGACGCGAGGAGAGGAGGCCGTTCTCATCCCGACGACTTTACGTCGTCGCACCGTCGTCATAATTCAGTCCCGCGTTATCGATAACGAATACAACGAATACACGGCGTAACTACGGGGGTCAGAAGGAGGGAATGGATATTCGCCGCCGCTCTCGTCCCCGTGCAATGGCAGACGCGGCCGCGGACCGGCCGCGACGCGCGACCCGGCTGAAGTAAGCGTCGGCTCTGAAGTAAGCCAGCTCTCGAGGCCAGGTGATCCAACGGCGACACATATCGATACCCGTGCGCGGGTGTACACGCGCGCGCGATCGCGCGTGAACGCGGCGCCGAAGTACTCGCGAAGTGTGCCTGTGGTGTGTAAATAAAAAAAAAAAAAAAAAGGAGAAAGAGAGAAAAAGAAAAGGAGCGTCCGTCCGTCAGCGTGGCGTCGGCGAGAAAGAAGAGATCGCGTTAACGAGATCGTCGTCGTAACCGGCTGTGTGGCGGCCCGATGACGCGCGAGTGTTGATCGGCGGCCCCGAGTGCCCCGATCCCTCTAACCTCTCTCTCCCCCCTTCGATTTCGGTGTGCGTGCGTGCGTGCGTGCCTGCCTGCCTGCCTGCCTGCGATCCACAGACATCAACCACGGAGAAGGAAAAGGGTACAACGCACACGACGGGGACAGCCCTCGGATACATTAATGAAGATGTGCCGCGGATTGATCGATCGCTTGCTCCTGCTAGCGGCGTTCGGCATCACAGTCCAAGGTACGTGATTTCTCTGCTCTTTCACTTCCCCTCCCCTCTCCCTCCCTCCCTCCCTCCCTCCCTCTCTCCCCGCGCACATCTCGTGTCCCGTTTCTACCCTCGCCTCTCTCTATCTTTCTTCCTCTCGGATCTTCCCCCTGGCGTGCTTTTACGATCCATCGTGCTCCGGGCGCGCGTCGCGCCGTGCGTAAATAATATTGTACATATAGGGTGTCCTCGTAACACGCCACGCTCCACCGTTTTAATACGGAATCCCCGATTTTCCCACGGATCCTCTCCGGCCTTCTCTCCCGATCGCGTAGTTTACGCCAGATGCTCTTGGCTCTCGGAAACGTAGAGCGACGGCAGTGGCGGTGAATCCCATTCGCATAAATTGATTTACCCTTCTTCCCCTTGTTCCGTCGATTCCGGCGTTTCGCCGAATCCGCGCAAATCGAGTTCGCGCGTGTAACGAGAACGCATCACCTCAAGAATTCCGCTTAAAGTCGCCGTAGAAAATGGGGGTCCCGGCGGCTACCGTCGCTCCCGTCGGGTTGCTAAACCGAATCGTCGTACATCCATTTCTACCAGTATAGATTAGTTTTCATCCTTTTTTTATCTTACTCTTTATTTCCTTTTTATTTCTAAGAATTAAATAAAGAGTTAAATAAGATCAATAAACATTGGTAGAAATGGATACTAGTCCGAAAATGAAAGATAGATTAGATACTATCTTTTTTATTTCTAAAAATTAAATAGGGAACAATTAAATAAAGAAAGAAATAAATTAAACTGAAATTTAACTTAATTTAAATATTAGTGTTCGAAGTAGAAATCGAAGAGTGCCATTTTTGCTTCTATATTTGCTTATATCAAAGACACATATCTCTCATTGATCCTGACATTTATTTATAATGATAATGATAATAGATTAACTCACGTATGTAGTCAAATATTTGTGTTTAGATAAAACAGGGGAGATAAGATGCGTGTGGCAGAAGAACGGGGAGTAGTGATTTATGGCTCGGTTGTAACAAACGTGCAATTGGACTTATTTTCAAACGCATTTTCCGTCCTGTTCGTTTGTGATAGATGAAAGGAGGCGCGAAAGACGAGCTTGTTTTAACAGTTTCCTGTGACCGTGGGTCACTATATTTATTACGCGTAATTAATTACAATGTGGAGCGAATTACAATTTTGCGGGGAGCGCTCGCCCGGTATTTTTACCGCAGCGTCATGGTGCGCGTACACATTTATTATTAATTGCATTCAATCGTGGTAACAAATAATACATAATTGATTAAACTGCGAGCAACTTTTAGTCGTTTAAACGGGGAACGATTATTAAAGACTCCCAGAGAGGGGCATTTCGATTCGGGGCTTCTATTAATACTTATGTACGTACGGGCTCCGGTATCATTTCGCCCGAAATCAATTCTGTTAACCCTCAATTACTTTGATGGAGGCATGTCTGACCCCCGGTGCAGATAGCTTGTGAGATATCACTTTTATCTTGAACTCTGACTCGTTATATTGCTTAAATGATTTTCACTTTTTTCCGCCCCTCTTTTCCCGTGCGCCTAATTAGCGCGCGAGTTATTTCCTTTGATGATGACACACGCGTATTTCGACGAGAGTTTATTAAATTCTATTTTACCAGATCTTCTTTCGCGAAAAAGCTTTATTAATCAAAGCGCAGTCAGATTATATTCTCGGCGACTATACGGTTGCCAATTACGAAACCGGCTTCGGGTCCGCGCTTTTCAAACCGTGAACGTAAAAAAAAAAAAAAAAAAGAAGAAGAAAAAAAAACAAGACGTTATTTTTCCACGAAGTTGCATTCCGCCGCGCGTTTACGCTGCTTAGATCGAAAATAGCTGAGGATCAAGCTTCCGGTGGGCGAATTGCTTTCTGAAATCCATGTAATGTACAGAAACATGACAAACCGACAATCACCGAACATCGCGTTTATATTCCCTTGCGCTCAAATAATCGCTCGTCAAACATATTCGTTGTATTCGTGGCGCGAGCGCGCGCATGTTACACGTTGCATTGTACAATTTTATCGCCGGCCACCGATACTGGGTGTAGGAAAAACAAGATTCGAATATTAAGGGAAAGTTCTGACGGACGGGTTATTTATTTTAGTAGTTTCCACGCGGCGGCCGGCTTAAAAATAGACGACGATACGCCGAACGGGGTAGTAGGCTTTCCGTGCTCTATTTTTGTTTGCGACGCGATGTTTATCGTTATTCAAGCAAAACTCCGCGCCTACCATTCTTATGCCATGTCCATTGCATTGTGCACGGCGGGCGCGAAGCAAGCATTTGATTTTCAAAACAAATGCGCGTCTCCCTCCGTTCTCCCGCTCCCTCTCCCCCTCCTCCCCCCGTTTGTTTTCCGTCTTTTAAAATAGAGAGAGAGACGGGATTGTCATCGCAAGGTTGGAAACGCAAATTATGCATTAACAGATCTTAATTCGTACGTCAGAAAGCGTGATAAAAAATTTACTACTATATTCGTTGTTTAATTGGAAGCATCACTCGTTCTTTTTTTTTTTTTTTTTTTTTTCTCGTAGAAACGACAAAAAGCATCTTTTGTCGTTAATCGTGGAATTTCGCGAATTAAGCGAGAGTAATATTCATTGCTTAGTCAACTATTTCCATTTCCTTGAGGAGGTATGCAGCGAGCTCGCGCTGTTGAACGTGGGACGTTATATCGATTTCCATATAATTACGCGCGTGTGCTGGAAATAAGGGCGGGCGGCACGCGACGATTGTGTTAAGGCACGTCGGACAATGTGTAAATGATAAATTAAGCCAAGTTTATCCCGCTCTGTAACTCCTTGCATAACTCCGCGTCCGTGTCTCTTTCCCTCCCTCTCTCCTTCTCCCCTAGTTTCTCTGTCTATCCTCGTCTTCCTCGCGTTTCATCTTTTTTCTCCCCTTCATTTTTCTAATTCTCGCACGATCGCTCACCTTTTACTATCAGTCCCGATATAATTGCTACCGTGTTATTACGTGGCGCCGAGGTGCGACGATCCGTCGTCGTCGTCGTCGTTGTCGTCGGTCGGAAACACGTTTTAAATGGCCATTACGGCGATTGATCCCTCGCGCGCACGCTGCGATTAATCTCCTTCAATCGCCGCCGCCGTGACGACAATGCGTGCGCTGGGAGGAAAAAAAAAGGGGGGGAGAAAACCGTGGAGCTTACAACGAGAAGAAAAGCCGTCTCTGCTTTCGCAGGTGTCCGTACACGGTGACGCGCGAGCGTAAGAAGCTATCCCGGGCACCTCCGACTATTCACGCTCCCTCAGAAGAGATCCTTTTCACACAGGCAGTTTTCTCTTTCAGCCCCGTGCCATATTTACCGGCTTCGAAACGCGGGGGGAGACGAGCCGAGGATGTACACGTGACAGTTTTATAAGACGCGAGTTAAATGCGCATCTCTCTCGCTAAAGCGCCGTCGGTTTTACGGCCGGGAGACGGTGGGTGAGATTTTCTAAATATCCGTGGAAATTATCGATACCGGGGAAACACGGTTTAAAGGATCTCTCGACGGCGCCGGGATATTTATGACATGTTTCGAAAATTTATGCGAATGTCATTCGATTTGACTTAAAAGAATAACTCGTATGAAATGTACGTTAAACGCGATTAAACGTGATTCAGCGAGATTACTTTTGCAAAAGGGATCTCTCGAGTCGAAAATCCATCGGGGTTGTACGGATTCCGAACTTTAAATTACGTTATCTCGGGTGTACCTTATAAAACATATAGGTTTTCTAACCGTGTCCCCCCCCCCTCCCCTCTCTCTCTCTCTCTCGCTCACTCGCTCGCTCGCTCTCACGTTTTCGCAAAATTAGCCTGTGGACCGTATCGTTCGCGGATGGGAGAATTTCGTCAACGACAGGCGGACGCGAATATCGGCCGTATCGTCCACGTATATTGGTGGAATCGCCGGCGCCCGAATTTTCGCATCGCATAACTTTACGAGGCATTTTACCCGGCCGCGAACTGGCGCCGAATCGCCGCCGTCGATACCCGGCTCTCTGCCTTTTACGTCCGGAGAGACATAAAATACGTTTACCGCGCATTTTTGCCTTTACTGTGGAAACCCTTACCCCTACCCTCTCCTTCGTAGCATACTTGCGATGAAAGTGTTTGCAAACTAGAAACCGCCGTCGCACGCGGCCGACTAGGCGTGGTTACTGACGCGACTCGCGACGCGCGATGCTCGACGACATTCCTCGTATCGTCGCAATAAATCGTCGTCTTAATCACGCCACCGCGTTTTAACGTTACGTTGAGTATCGTGTACCGTGTGATAAAAAGCTTCTGAAGACTTTTAGATTTACCGTTAGCCGCTATTAGAAAACGAGTTACGACTTACACCCTCCCTCTCGCATTGTTTACAGTCATCGTTATATTCCTTATCGTTGGCGTGCGATATTTCTTTCAAAAAATATAAAAATTGTTTCCCGTTTAAATTGAATTTTTTCCTTTTATGTATGCTTATTAAATTAGTCTTTGTACGAGATATTGTACAGAAAAAAAGTTATCAATCTTACATCGAGACGAATGTTTTCATATGCAAGCGAGGATATTATAATCTTTTTAAAAATTTTAGTCTTGATTTGATTCACTGTTGAAAAATGTGTGTTAAATTTAATATAAAGCATATAAATCTCAAACGATCCATTCAAATTTTTATATGTGTTAATTTAAATATTATATTGATGTGTTAAATAATAATACACTATGTTAATATTTCAATAAAAAAGAAATCTTGATCTTAGAAGTTTGTTACAATTAACATAATTTTTATGATAAAAATAACATAAGTAATGCACAGTTATCTTTATTCTTGTATGTTAGAATAATCGACATTTTCCTGTGATTTTTAACATATTTATTAAGTACTTACAAATTGTGTTACTCCAACATATTTTTCAAATTATTTTAATAATTTTATATCTGTTTTATATCTGTCAAGGTCAATTAACATAACTAACATGCAATTCAATTTACACATAAATATGTAAATTATTTAACACAAAAACTTTAACCAGCAACATTTTTTTCACAAAATACGCAAATTTTTCAACTATGTTGAATTTGATACGAGTATTAGTTTTGCTCAACTCAAAGCTAAAAATCTCTTAGACGGAGACTATAATACTCTTACGTATGAGAATATATAGTCTTGATTTAAGACAAACTTTTTTCTGTGTACACTCTGAATAATTTAAATCCCACTGTCGCGATCAATTATCAGCTTGGAGCGCTTCTCGTTTCTTGTCGAGCGGAAATTCTGACCAGACCCGGGCTCGCGTCGCAAGTTATACTCGTCGCCGGGTCGTCAAAGGTTACCACGGATGTGCGGTTAACAACAACGCTACGGACGCAACGGAGGGAGACGAGACTTCTCTCCGTGAACCAGTTCCGACTTTATCGATGCACCCGCACTCTCGGGATATCGCGTACGCGGCCGGCGAAACAAAAACGGCACGCGGATGAATAATTTATGATGAAGACAGCTACCACTAGGTTGCCGACTCCTCTCCTTCTCCCCCCCCCTCTCTCTCTCTCTCTCTTTCTCTCGCTCATCCCTTCTCTCATCGTGTCAACGACAACGAACGCGGACGCGCACATACGAATAATTAATCACCATCTATAGTAGGAATCTAAAGATAGTGTTTCGCGACTGACTGACGTGTACATATGGTCTTTGTTCCGCGGTTCGCTCGGCGCGCTCGTAAAAACTGCACGTGGATAATACCGAGAGTTTCAACCGCGAGACAACGGTATGGCCGTCTAAAAAAAGAGTATCCCTTCCTACTCTCGTCGATGAAAACGTTATTTCGCGTAAAACGCGTCCGCCCGCGTGCGTCCACTTCTTTTTGCGCGACATTAATATCCGTGATACGCAATTAACCCACGGGCATGTCGAACGGCGTGACAAAGTTTGATAAAGCTCGCCGTTTACTCGAGCAATCTCGTGAATTCGCTCGTAATCGTCGGGGATAATGATCGAATTCGAGATTTGGTCTGGAAATGAATTAAATTTTAAACGAGGCATTTTTTTTTTTTTTTTTTTTTGGAAGATTTCAATGCGATAATAATAGGTTCGACGCGATAATAATAGAAATCTGAAACGTATCTCGGTAGAGCCACCTTGTAAATCGCATCACGCCCGGCCAGCTCGCGTAATGATAGATATTATAGATCGATCATATTCCATATACGGTCTATAGAAGTTATGTATAGTCTGAATTATGAAACAACTGCCGTGTCCACAGTTGCATTCACGTTACTGATTAACTTAGTTAGTTAGATCCGTTTCCATTCCGTCCGAGCGAGAATAGGAAATGGACTTGATGGAAAATTATGCTACCTTCATTGTTGAAGAGTAGAATGTGATGTGGACTGTAGTGATTACCTCGATGTATACATCTATTTGTTGTTGTAGTTCAAAAATAGAGCACACGGAGAGTAATTGGAGAATGTTTTTTCCATAGTTATTTACAGATTTACTTTTTGTCTATGTCTCTGATCTGGAACATTTTTCAGACGTATCTCCAGCTCTATATTTTAGAATTTTCGAATAATGAAATTGTGACGAATATAAAATCTTAATAAATAATTCAATTTTGAAATTTTGTGCTATTAAAGCTAGCTGGAGAAGTCTTCAACGAGGCAAAGCTTCAATCTTCAAAATGAAATATCTTTTAATTATAGATTTACTTATATACATGTTTAACACAACCATTTTTAATATTAAGTCTCATATATATATATATATATATGTGTATGTAAGATTTTTAAGCTAATCGAAATTTGATGCGAAGCTTATTCGAAATAATTTAACGAGTACCAAAAATATGAGCCAAAATCCAACGTTTATAATTAAGAGAGAGACAAACTGGAACGATCATTTCCAACTCGCTTTTTTTCCTGACAAGACTTTGTTTGAAAAACAAAAAGAGGAAACAAAAATAAATAAATAAACGAACCTTCTCGAAAGGGTAGATTGGAACGTTTACGTATTAAACCGTTGGATCGATTAGGTCACTATCGATACGCTATCGGGGAATTCGATGCAAATCTTGCGGAACACCGTGTACCATGAATACCGAGACACGAGAATGGACATGGCGAGGCAGGCAGGGGTGGGGAGGGGGGATAACGGAATGGGAAGGCAGTACGTTGTCTTTCGCATATTGCGGCGTCCGCGAGAGGAATGTTAGTTACTTCGTCACACACTCGACCCGTCCCATCGCACCTTAGCACGTGTGCGCGAGTGCATCGAGCACTCCAATGAGATATGCAGCATGTCGTTAGGATGCATTCTCGCATCCGACTCTTTCTTTTTCCCTCTCTTTTCTCCTCTTTCCTTTTTCCTCTCTCTCTCTCTCTCTCTCTCTCTCTCTCTCTCTCTCTCTCTCTCTCTCTCTCTCTCTCTTCTCTCTTTCTCTCTTTCTCTCTTTCTCTGCTCTTTTTACTCTCCATCTGCCATTCGCACTCGCTCGCGTCGCCGGCGAGGAATCCGAATGAAGACTAAAAAGGGCTGATCAGAACTTGCTCGAAGGCAAAGCCCCCCTCCCCACCCCCTCTCCCCGCTGTACCTTTCTGCCACGGAATGACAAGTGACTTCGCGTTATCTTTCACGGGCCACGACACGTACGTGCAAAGATGCGCCGGTGAATTCGGGTCCTGGAAATTAATCGCGGAGATTACGTGTTCGGGAATCGGAATCGACGGCGTTATGTATCACTTTACCGTCACAGCGTGCGTCACCGATATATCAGGCCGAGAGATCTTTTTTTAAGATTCTCGCACTGACTTTTTTCTCGTTTCGGTCAACGATCTGAATTTTCGATGACATACTTTTGTCAGAAATGTAATTAAAAGTTGAAACGCTTTTAATTATTTTATGGGAGATCAATAATTTTTATATTTTTATCCAGATATTTCGAGAAATAAGATTTGATCGAGTGATACATGACGCATATCGTGCGCGTATATTAATAAAGACGCCGTCTGATCACGTCGGGCCTGGAGGTCAAGGACCTTGACATCACCGTCGGTATGATGGTTAAAAAGTTGATGAAAACGCGATTTTACGTTTCACGACGTGGTAGTCGTTAAATAAACTGTTAGTGCAGTCTAGCGAGCGCACGGTTAAACTTTCCCACCGCAAACATCTCCGTCGTTTCTCTCGTTCGGGATTTAATGGGAGAACGAAGGTGACGGACTTTGAAGGGCGCGTGGATTTTCAGTTATTTCATACGGTACAAAAGCGAGATTCAGCGCGCTTTAACCGTGGAATGTAAAACAGCGTCAGGGACTTCGCACCCGCTAGTACGACAAATCCGAGAATGTAAAGCAGCGGCGGCGGATCTTGTCTCCGCCTTGGGCGCGCTAAAGCACCTAGTCGTAGTCGAGGAGGACAAGAAAACGTCCGCCTCGTTTATTTGACGCGTCCCTCTCCCTCGCCCTCCCCGCTCTCCACCCCTCCCCCGCCGCCGGTAATTTGATTTACTCGTAATGAGACCAGTATTTGCACTGGCAAAAGTCGGAAATGTACACGGTAGCTTTTATTAAATGCGGCCATCAAATTTTGTTTCAGCGCAAAAAAATGTAGTTTTCCCCTCTCTCCGCGCCACTACGTGGCGTATAATACGCGAGAGAGATACAGTTTCATAATTTTAATCAACTTTGTATTAAGGCGGACCTACGCTATCCGCGCTTCAACATTAATTCAATTTCATGCCTAATTTCCGCGATATTTAGCGGCAAATTTTCCAGCGTTCCGGGCAGCATCGTATTATTTCCGAAATAATTGCGAACGAGGCGCTCTCGCAGCGCTCCCGAACGGCGCGGCGATTTTCCACGAGCACGCGCTTTTGACTTCCCACCAATTAAAATGGACCTTTGGAAAACAGCTTATTTCCAGGCTGGAAACTCGCCGCGCGAGTTACGATCGTTACGGCCGCGCTGCGCGCTGAAAGAAAGCTCTGTCTAAAGTAGCACGCGATTAGGGCGAGAGAGGACGAGAGGGGGAGGAGGAAGCGGGGAGGAAGAGCGAGAAAGAGCGCTCGTGACACGTATGACACATCAAAGAGACTAATTTAACGAAACGAGGGTACGGGACCGGGATACCGCGACGAGACGCGACAGGAATCGGCTGTTCGCGGAGCAACAGCTTACGTTTTGTTGCCGGTCACGCGTAACGACGACGACGACGACGACGACGACGACGACGACGACGACGACGATGATGAGCGACCGAGAGATCGCAGAAGATCGCGCGCGATATATCGGACAAAGGAGTCCGTTGTTCGCGCGCGTTGCAGGCCTTCTTTCCTCGCCGGCTGAGCGCCGAGATCCGCCGAGATGTTTTCTGAACTTCGCCCAGCAGAGCCAGAGAGGCACGGCATGAGAGACGTGAGAGCGCATTCTCCCTCCTTCTCTCTCTCTCTCTCTCTCTCTCTCTCTCTCTCTCTCTCGTTCTTAGCCTCTCTTTCTCGGTTCTCATTCTCATTCTCTTTCTCTCATTGCGCGCTACTCCTCGGCGAGAGGTATTTCCGTCAGAGTAGCTCGCCGTCGCGTTCCGAAAGGGCGTATTAGGTCCTATTATTTCGCGCGAGTACCATTACGGATATAATACCGCGCCGGCCTGGCCGTCTCTCTATCAAGATCGAGCGCGTACACAGATGGCCCGTATGAATGCACCGAGAGAAAGAGAGAGAGAAAGAGAGAGTGGTAGTCGCGGAAGAGAGGCACAAAGGAAACCGGCGCGACGGCCTGAAAATTTCAGCGCGGTTAGATAGAGATCGCGGCAATATCGTTAAGCGAATGCGTAAGTGTAAACCTTGGTTGTCCGCGCGGTCCATCGATCTGTTCGAGCGAAGGGTCACGGTTTCTCTAAACCGAACTTCCTCCGCCGTAAAAACTCGAACGTTTTCTCTCTTTCGGGTTTTTCCCACGCATTCTCGAGATCTCGAGTCTCGGATCTCTATTCGAGCAAAATCCATTTTGAACGTTCACTCGCGAGCGACTCCACTGTACGTTGTAGGATGTGTGTACCGTCGTGTGAGCCGTCGATTTTCAACGTCGAGCAGCTCCGTAATTAAGCGTCCCATTAACTTTTCCTATGACGTTGCGGCGGAAAGCGATGTAATCCCCTCACATGCCAGAGAGATATTCCCGCGTGGAAGGGTAGGAGAGTCCCGATATTCCGGGATCATCTTATTACAGGCGCTATTATACTCTGTCGCTCGCGATTAGGGCTCCTTTAATATTCGATGTTGCGCGCCGTTCTGTCGCGACAGACAATTTCGATGCTGGCACACGCGGCTGGCTTTAGCCGGCTTGGCTGGCTAGTTGGCAGGCTGACTGACTCTCTGTCTCTCGTCGCGTCTCGAAGAGAGAGACAGAGAGAGAGCGTCTTTCCCGGCGCGGATACAGCGCGGCAGGACTCGTGAAAGATGTACGGCCCGAAGGTGTCTTCGACCCCGTTAAGTTCCCTTTCTCGGCCGTAAAGGCCGAAGATGTGGGGTGCGAGAAGAGAATCGCAAGGGGGAAAACGCACGATCGATAAGAGCGCCTCGTAAGACAATTTCTTCTGGGGCGGCGAGATAGCGAGACAGAGATAGATAAAGAGAGAGAAAGCGAGGGGGGGAGAGAGAAAGAGAGAGAAGCGGCTTCTTTCCACCCATCGCCATTTTAGGTACAGGTGTATGCGTGCGCGCGCACGGAAAGAGAGGGTGCGAGAGGAGCAGGGTGGTAGAGAGGCTCGGCGAGGGCGAAAGGGAAGAGATGAGCTTTCCTTCCTCCCCGCGCGACGGGAAAGGGGCCCTTTCCCGAGAAACGATCGTGCGTTAGTCTCCCTGAAACGGTCTTATTTTTTTATAAGTTTCGGCGACCCCGTCGAAGGAGATCCCCGTCGAAGGAGATCCCCGTCGAAGGGTGCGCGCCGCGAGATTCCGTCCCTTCGTCAACGACCTAACGGCAACTGTACGCACACAAGACACCCTTCCTTGGAACGTGACTGCTCCTTATACCGGGTGATTTTGCTATATCGATCGTTTGCGTTCGTCGAGACGTAACGCACAAGAATAAGATGCGAGAGAAGCAGAGAGGAGATCGATATAAATATAAAATATATAAATCATTACATAGAAATAAATGTAAAATAATATATAAGGTATATACAGAAATAAAAAATTTTTGTACAAGTTTTTTATTACAAGTACAAAAGTATCACCGTGTATAGAGGAGAAAACAGAAATCTTTTCGTCCATTTACAACGTTCGTTTACAACGTCCGCGTACATCGTAACTACGATTATTCGCAATGTTAAAGCGCACGTGTCCGCCTTCCAAAATTTCTCGTCTCTCTCTCTCTCTCTCTCACAGATTTATTATTTCATCGCGCGTTAGTTGCGCATTTGGTTCTGTCTCGGGCATTATTGTGCTCGCGATCGATGAACTTGAGCACGGATTTAAAGCTCTCGAAGCGTGTACCGGGTATCGATAATACGCAATCGGAGGGTATTGGTATCCGTAATACGCAATTGAGTACGGGTACGAGTATTTCGAAGCCCATAGTAGGCATCGATAATCGATATCGGGTAGATATCAACCGCCACTTTGAATTCTTTTGACTGAAGTTTTGCAGTTTTTTATGCGCCCGTCGTACGGTCGTAGCTCGATTTGTGCGACGCGCGTATTTGACTTTGTAAAACAATATTTCAATTAATCATTTGCGTGATATCGTCAGCCAAAGTACAATGAGTCGCGTTGCGCGATGGAGATTCTCTTTTTGCCCTCTCTGCACTGTAAATAGGCGGTATCTCCCGAATGAATAATTACATACGAATAGATAACAAAATCTCGCTCTCGTTTTTTCCTCTTGTTTTTCTTTCTCTCCTTTAATTTTAAAAGAATTTTAACGAAAGAGGAGACCTCGGGCACACGCTCTTAATTGTCAAATTAATCAACGTTACATACTTGACAGTTATTCCCATTTTTCTTATCTAGAATTTAATCACGTGCAAGCATGACGTCTAATTAACTTTTCGAGTGTCAGTTTCTGCCGCCAATTTTCGCGCAAAAAATGCCAGACCGTTTTGCAGTGTGGTCAGTTTAAGTATAAATATTTTAACTTCTCTCTCTCTCTCTCTCTCTCTCTCTCTCTCTCATTCACTCACTCACTCACTCACTCAGCCCAAGGCTATGAAATAACATCGTACTACGAGCCCGAAAGAACAACGTCAGCAGCTCTGGCATTTTCCGCAAAAATTCCAGTAGAGAATTCCGATCTTTCACGAGAAATATTACCCTCCGTAATGTCGATTATCGAACGCCACTTATAACCATTATTATTATTATTATTATGATTGACATAATGTTATTAACTAATGGAGAATCGATTTAAAACAGTAGATTTATACACTGTTATAGATAAATGATTAATTGCATCATGAAGGATTAATCTGTAACGAGATAGATTCGCTGACAGATCGATAAAGCGAAAGCAATTTTTCCAAAGCGGATCTCCCGCTTAAATCTAATTGCGCGCGACGCGCGGTGCATTCCGCCGCTGCCGCCGCCTTTTCTTCCGTTCTCTCGTTCTCGGAGAAATCAGCCCCGTTCGTTAGCGGGGCGACGTAGCCGCGCGACCGTAATAATTTCAGACGCACAAAAGAAGATAACGATCGAGAAGTGGAGCTAACCCGGAGGCCACCGAGAGAGCCGCCGCCACCAAATTAAAATCACACTAAACTACCGGCAACGTCGTAATTAAGTATTTCTGTGGCAAAAGATCCTTTGGAAGCCTGCCGAGAGAGAGAGAGAGAGAGAATTCTCTCTCTTTCTCTTTACATCTTTCTGCCGCTTCCATTCTACGATCCCCCCCGGTGCACCCACGCGCACGCACACGTGCGTGCGATCGCACGCGCACGCATTTAGCTGGCGGAGCCGATCCTCTCTCGTGTCTCTCTTTCTTTCAGCTTGCGCGCGCGTGAAATACGCGCGCCGAGTCATCGCGCAACTATTCCACCATCTATGGTAGCCACTATCGCCGTCATCGGGCGCATAAAGAAAGGAAGAGAGAGAAAAGGAGACGGAGAAACTTACTATATACCGCCAATCTGCGAGGGCACTCAGAGTGTCCTCCTTCCCTCCGTAGATCGATCTAACGGCTGGCTCGCCCGGTCTTTCTTTAGCCTCTTCCCACTTCGGATTCTCTTCCCCCGCGGCACAGAACAAGGGAGGAAATGGCGAATTAGAGCGAATGGGAATGATAAGCGCCACAGTGAGAGCATGGGAGAGGAGAGGTGGGACCGGAGAGAGATGGAGAGAGATAGCGGGCCGGAGCCACCAAACCCCGACGGTAAATCAATACTGACATCGCGGTCGTGACGCCATACGCCAAGTCATCGGACGTACAGCGAGTAGAATGGCTATTAAGACTAGCAACGGCCGACTGGCCGTTGGGAAAACACTCGCTATATCGCGCGTATCATTATTTGAAGATTAACGTTATGCTCGAATCGATTACCTTGTAGTACGACTTTGTCCCCGCGCCCCCGTGGGATGGCTCCAAATGTGGCTATCGGCCTGAAATTTTAATGCTGGATCCATTGACGAAATTTCGAAAGGCGAATCTCATTCTCTCTTCCGGCCTAATTGCTAATCAGAATGACAGGAATATTTTCTGGTTTTCAATTAAACAATAGAAATTCATAGGCCAGGAAGAAACATGTGCGGAATCTACATGTTTGACATTACTATTCTGCCTATTCGCGAGATAAAAATGACAAAATTTCATTCGCGTACGATATTCAGAGAATTCAAGTCGCTTGAATCATCCGGATATTCCAATATCAGGCCCAGCGATATCCAAATATCGGAATACGTCCGGAATTCGGAATTGCATTTGCGAAACCCGGTAGCGCGATACCGTTAGATACGCGAAGTGGTATACTAGTATTGCGTTACGATTCCGCCGGAATCCACGAGACGCGGGGAGAGAGAGAGAGAGAGAGAGAGAGAGAGGGGGAGGGGGAATGTCGGCTTTATTTCTATTTTATGCCACACGGCCGCGCACGCCGTATTTCGGCTCTTCTCTCCGTGCGGCCTATCCGCTTTAAAAAGTTATCGATTGCCGTCCCTCGCGGCGTAAAACGCGCGGAAGTGCCCGGCGCCTGTTATGTACCGACAATGAGAATATTACGTCTCCGGCTGTCGGGAGTCGCATACGCAATTCCTTCCTGCCGGACGGGATATTCCCGGCTGCAGCCGCCGCCGCTGCCGCCGCCGCCGCGGCCGGCGCCGTACGTTTTCGCCACGGGAGATGAGTTCGGTTTTTATCCCGACGGTAAACCTGAAGAGCTCTATTGTGCCGGACGAATCAACCCTCCATTGAATCGCGCTGCCTTCCGGCAACAAATCAACTAAATACAATAAATCGTGCTTTATTAACGAAATCCGACATTTTTGGGATGTCTTTCTTTCGCTTACGACGAAACAACCGTAATATTGCCGCGCAAAATAACATCGGGGATTGGATTATAAGTTAATTCCCGATGTACATATCGAACTTGCTTGTTGAATATTACAAATGGCTCGATTATCAGATAAGTTGAAGTGTCCGGAGACAAATGTTACTATTTGAGTCACAAGTTATTTACGACTTACTTCAATATTCGCATATCCTAGCTTTGGATGAATTATTTATTGAGATAGAGGAAACTTGGCATCTTAAAATTATGAATTTATTAAAATTTTCATTTTCATTTTTCATTTTTATTAAAATTAATATTTATGGTTGATATCAATGTAAAAATAATTTATTACACGTACTAGTTAATGCTTAAAGCAGAGACTGCATCTTCAAAGTTGCACTTTTATGATTACAAAAAAAATTTCTAAAATCCTGTTAGTAAAGCAAGCAAACGACAGACTTTCGCGACATAATCCTGCTGTTTGAAAAATTTAATTTACTAAAAGATCTTAAGATCTTCCATAATGCATGTTATTCGCGGAATTATACTCGGTATTTCGAGCCCGTCGTCCGTCGAGAAACGGCCTCGAAAACGTCGAAGAGATCCATAAAAAGCAAAGCCACACCCCGTATATATCGCCCTGTACCGCCCTGTACAGGGCTCTCGGTTGATACATGCGAGAAGCTGAAATAAAACGAGAAACCGCCTAGGGGCGATTTAGCGGCAGAAGAGCCACGAGCGAAGACTCCTTCCGCTCGTCGGCGAAATATGAAAAGTCCGTAGGCGGTTTTAATTTCACCGCGAACACCGCCATTGTTTCCCGTCTCTCCGCGACGCGCGGCGAACAAAAGAAAATCGCGCGCGCGGAGCCCCTGGCGAGGAGCGGTGTGTGTTGGGCGCGCAGGGCTTGCTCGAGAACGCCGATAGAGTCTGCGAGATAGGGGTAATCCCGAGAAAAAGGGCCAGCTGAGTCGACTCGACTCGACTCGGCTCGACTTCGCTTCGACTCGTCTCGACTCCGAGCCGAGTCGAGACGAGTTGCCGGGCGCGAGAGAGCGGCATCCGAGCGCGAGATACCGCGCGCGGAAGAGAAACCTCCCATAAATCACGTTATTTAATAGATCATCACGGCGATGACATCTGTTGCGACGTAGGTGTAATGTAATTACGCGCCGCGAGCGGAGAAGAGGAGAGGAGACGCGCGCCGAGGGACGGAAAACAAAGTTTTCAACGGGTGGAGGGTCGAGCGCCGGAATTAAAATTCGCGCAAGAGTCGATTTTGTAATTTCGCGTCGCGGGACAAAGCGATGGGGTGCGAACTTCGAATATTGTGCAACGGCAATCGGCGAACGTTTCGCGGGCAATTGCCGTTTAAAATATAAAAAACGGAGGCTAATAAATTACATTTTCCTGGATGTGATTTTCCACAAGATTATTATCCAAGTCACGAAATTAATATGTATTTGCATTTGATATTTTATATTTTACCACGTGATAATTTAGGATATTTTGGGGAGGGGGAGGGAATAAAAAAAAATGTAAAATAAAAACGATATTCTAACAAAATACCGAAAAATTAATCAAAATCGGCGGGAGAGGGGGCTTTGTTCGATCTCTTCCTCCCCGTCACGCGTTCTGCCTCCGAGCGGTACGTATTTCGTTTTAACTCGGAATTGATGAGAATTGTTGGTTTTGCGAATTCGGAGCGTTTAATAAAATCAAAGCTAAATGTTTTTTTCTCTCTCTCTCTCTCTCTCTCTCTCTCTCTCTCTCTTTTTACAGCGCGAACGCGATGCGAATTTTACGTCTACGTATCACAGTCCATGTCTCAAATGCGAATGTAAATGATGGATGGTATAATACGACGACGTGAAATGAGGGTATAAACGATGGATCCGTTTATAATTGCAAATTTCATTTCGTGTTTCCATTGTGTAAAACTGCATTATTCTGCGCTTATGCAATTGGGCGCGTACGTACGTCAAGCAGTTCTTTGTTAGGTTTAATGGCGCTCATCGATTTTCGTTGACTCTCGAGCAATTTCTCGTATATATTAATGCCAATAGATAGGACTCTTCCTCTCGTGCGAGCTTGTTCGGGACAAATCAAACTCCGTGGCAAACGGGTCTCGGCGCGCGCGCATTCTCTCTCTCTCTCTCTCTCCCCCCCCCCCTCTCCCCCTCTCTCTCTTTCATAACATACATAGACGTAGGAATGTATTCTCTATCGACATACCCCTTGAGGATGGGAATGCGGCACGGGACTTCGATTTCCAGTTAGTTAGGGCAGTTGCGATTTAAATGGCGCCATCGGAAATGGAGGAGGAAATGAACAACGCGCGTGTTACATCCACGTGGTGAGTTTTCCAAGTTGCCAACGTTGTTATTGCCCGCGTACGGGGAGACCTCCGGAGTTAGAAACCCGTGTTTAATTCTTCGTTTCGATCGCTTTAACTTTCACGGCGCTCCGTAATCGCATTAAATTTAATGTAGACACGTTCTACTTAACGCCGAATAACAGAGCGGAATTTTACGCCGTGCGTTTTACGACACGTACGGAAACCGCCCCGTGCTATCGCTTTTTTTCCCCTCCCTTCAATTATCCAACTTGTAGACTTCTTTTGAAGACGCGAAGGAATATCAAAGCGAAAGTTTCATTACGTATTTATGAAATTTCGCGTGTGAGACTTTTAAAAGACGTTTTTAACATCTTTATTAATACACCTCCTCGGATTCTTTTCTTAAACGTTCTCGAAGACCTTGGAATGCTTACGACGCATATGCATATCCTCCATACAACGACCCCGCGCCGAGCGAATAATCGGTTAACGTTCCGAACTCGGTCATCGATGCATAAATTATTGGCGCAGTCACGCGGATCAAGACGAATATAGTCGTTACAGCCTTACATCTAAATCCGTCTAATATTTAACTTATAGTCCTCCCCCGTGAAATGAACGGCGGCGATTTTCGTTCTTTCCTCCTCGAGTGATATCTCCGAGTAATGTGAGATTGAAATTCTAACGACGGACGGCTCTTACGCGAATCGCAAGACGGTATATTTCCCCCGTGAAAATAAATTCTACTCTATTTTAACGATTCGAGAAGTACCACACCGATGCAATTTATTGATAAATACGACGTATACATACATATATATATATATATATATATATATATATATATATATATATATATATATAATACGTGACCAATATAAATCTTCCACGTTGGCGTAACCTAGCGCTATGCTGATTTATAGATATCGAACGATTCGGCAACGACAGAAATCCGATTATGGCGGTGCCGGCGGTGTTGCGCGAGAGTTGGAGGGGATATCGCGTAATTTCGTGGATTCAGAGTCGAAACGGACCGGCGAAAATTCCGGGGTAAATTGATGTAACGTAAGTTATTATCGTGTAAGTCAACCGCGGATTGTTCCCCGGGTAACGCGTCGTTACGGACGCCGTTCCATTCCCGGGCTACTTTCCCGCGGACGAGGGGGATCGGGGGGGAGGGGGGAGGGAGGAGTCTACGTGAACGGAGCGTAGTTTGTTTCGTTTGCATATAAAGCGCGTATCCGTTTTCTTTTCGGAAAATACTCGGCGCATGTTACCGCACTATAACATGCACCTCTGAATAATTCAAACAAAGGATTAAGCACGGTGCAGCCAGCGTTGCGCCCGACCGGATGTCTAACCGATGTTAAGAACGGCATTCGACATCCCGGGCACATTCGGATCCTCGTTTAAATTTTACGCGGACTTAGGAAACATTACGTTAAACTACCCGGGCATCCCGTGCCGAAATATTTTGGTATGCGAGACGCCGCGTCCGTAAGTCTTCGGGCACGTCACACAAACGAAATTGTAATTAAATGAAACGTCCGCGAGCGTAATCAGCCGAGGAATAATCGTAATCGATGAGTAAAGGAATGTATTTTTTTGAGAATGTCGGAACGTTAAATACTCGGCGAGAGATCGTTCGACGATTCGACGATTAATCTCCCTCGACGATTAAGAGACAGAGTTTTTTCCCGAAAGAATCGGGATTATCTCGCGTTTTACACGAATAATTAATTTCGCGTCTGTATAAGCAAATAAAGGTGTACTAAGGTCGGCGCACTGTTTGCGTTAACCTTGCACGACGAAACGCGCGAGAGAGAGCTAAGTGAATACACAATGGCAACGAGGCGAATGACTAGTGAATATGACGCCTGGTTGGCCTTCTACGGCGCACACACGCGCGCGCACACACACACACACACACACACACACACACACACACACACACGATGTGCCCTAGTGATAGCAAAAGTGGAAACTGGTGGTATGATAATGAGTTGCAAACAGTATACGAACCTCCTCGTGTGTCGCTTACGGGGCTCGTATAGCAAACGGAGGCCGGGCAAATTGCGCGAATTACCGAGACATAAAGAGGCCAATTTTAACTCTCGACGATTTAAATTTAAAGGTCAATTGCTATCTAATCATCGAAATTACACGCTTAAATTTGCTACCGGATCAGCGATAAATCATATCGCCGTTCCTTATCCCACGCTGCTTCGCTAAAAATTGCGAGCGAGGATTGTACAAACTAGTCAAACTAGTTTGAAGGTACAAATAGCTGGATATCGTGTAACCCTTCTTGCTTCTGCAAGCAAGAAGGGCTTAAGCGAGTTCTTGTGTTACCGAGCTCCCTTTTTCATCATCCGCGGTGCGCTTTTTGATTTGGCCGGGGTCTCAATTTCTTACACGAGCGAGGCTATATTGCTGAAAAAAGGAGAAAACGTCTGTAGTCTTTATTACGGGCTAATAGTGGGTACATCCGTATAATTTGCTTCGTCACTTTTCTGCGTCTCTTGTACTCTCCTCTTTACTCGCATTAGTGATCGGGAGATTGCACCTGCGCTTCTCTTTTATGCTCGTGAAAATAATCGGATCCGCTAATGCGGCACTTACGAAAAAAGCAAAGAGTCAATTTTAATTATTTTATATCATCCAAGATTCTCCGTTGAAAGTTCTTTTTGTAAATAAATATTAATTAAATTAAGTACTTGTACTATTCATCTTTTTTTTTTTTTTTTTTTTTATATTTTAGGTGGAATAAAATAAACGACACTAGATTGAAATCGTATAATTAAAAAGTAGATATTTAAACTATTAATGAGCGAATTTTTCTTTGTACAATCAACATATTTTAAATTAGAACTAAAATTACTAGCTGGACAGAAATTGCATGTTATAAAAGACACATTTATATTAAAAAATATTAAATACAAAATGTAATAACTATATTAATAACTGTAATAATGAATATAAAAACAATGATATTAAAAAATAACAAATATATAATGTGTGGACAAGAACAATTGAAACTCGAAACTCGATGTGCTACGTGAAATAATACATTATAAATTATAACATAATAAAATTATAAATTTATTCGCGTAATAGAATACGTTTCGGCTGCAATTCGAACCTTTAATACACAATCTTTAATACACAAAATTTCCCGAATTTCGAGTCAACCATGACAATATTTGCATCACCTAATCGGTTATTTGTTCAGTACTATTCTCGAAAAAGAAAAAAAATTTATAAGCGTCTCTCTCTTATCGTGCATAGTATTGATTCTCCTTGTACAAAAGCCGAGCATGGGATTGTCGGTTCCTTTTAATCCCACGTGTACATGAGCAGGCACTTCGCGGAGGAATGCCCCGACTAGACACGGTGCGCCTATCTAATAATGCGTGTAACCACAGGTAATCCGAGCCACTATCGATGACTAATACTTGCCTGCCTCGTGCTCCGCTCACACCGACGCGACGCGACGCGACGCGACGCGCCGCGCCGCGTCGCGTCGCACTCCGCTTCACGTAACCGTATGCACGTATGCGAGCGAACGCGCACGCATAATGCATATGGACGTTCGGCGAGCGACATACACCACGGCGAGCCGAAATCTCGTGGCACGGAGATAGGACGCCAGAGGCGGCGATATTATCAAATTATATACCTGCACTACGTATACACCGGCGGCCAATAATTCATCCATAATTCAGTTATCTAAATAGGACACCCGCGCCGCGCGAACGCGCGCGCGCGCGCGCACATACACACACACACACGCGCGCGCGCGCGCATAGGACACATGTGATTTTCGCGCTGGCTGTACACGCGCGCGCGCGCGCGCGCGTGTGCGTGCGTCAAAAGCGCGCGGAATGTATGGACGTATACGTACGCGTCGATCTCTGGTCGCCGTGCTAGAGCGAATGGCGAAAAACTGTCGCGGAATTACCTCATCCGTTGGACGGTGCGGTCTTGTTGCAGTTTCTATCGAAACGCGTCTCTCGCGCCGCTATGCATCGCGACGCTACAGCAGGTAGTGGTTTGAAAATTTTAAGTTTAATTATTTTATAAGTTACTTTGCGCATCATTACTTTGCGACCCATTATTTTTTTTTTTTTTCCATGTTCTGTATCCGTATAATTTACTTGAGAGATTTGGGCGGCTTCTGTGCAATCTCAAAATTGAAAAGCATACTTTGAAAATGTTCTCGAAAAATGGAAAAAGAGGGAATTTATACGATATGGAAACCCGCAAATAATTAATATGATATGATAACCAATATAATTGAAAATAATTATTTTTACTTCTCCCGTCGTTTTTACGTCGCTGTTAGATTATTCGAGTTATTGTGATGCATAATTCGTATGTCCGTTATTTATAAAATGTCACAGCGAGATACTATATAATATTAGCCCAGCCGGAAAGCACGTTGCACAGTGTGTCACGGCAAATCGGTTTATGATTTGTTTACAGCGCGTTGATGAAAACACATGTTGTATCGCATTCATCAATAAATCACTCCCACCGTTCGCGCATAAAAACGAGAATAATTGAATTAAAATTAATTAATGCTAGAAATGCGATCTCCATATGCGTCGCGGCCGTCCTGCATTATTTGCATTAATTCCTAGTAATGCGATTCTATATTATCGCTAATTGCGGTGACTCGGTAAACATGTCGAATTGAGTTTACATGGATTTAATGCTATTGCGTTAACATAAATTACAGCTTGTATTAACATAGTTTTTACTACATAAATGCAAGCTTTGCATAATTTTTCCCTTTGCGTTGGGCGATGCGCAACGGGCATTAAGCACTGAAAATTTTACGAGGCGGTGCTTAAAAATAAGGCGGACTGAAGCCGGATTTAATTTTCGTTTCTGAGCTGGTTTACGACCAGGTGTTTGAAAATTAACGAGATCGCGGTGCACCTTTGCGCAGTGCCGTCCCATACAAAATTGAAAAAGTAGAGAGATGGGATAGTCAACGTGAAACACAAGAAGGAAATTCATGGCGTTCGCGCGGCGAAGAAAAGCGCTTGATCGCGTGAGTACATAAACAGCGGCTTCGTGATATTAATATTGGCAAGACGGTAGCTTCTTCGGAAGATTAATATTGGCGACGTGCCAATAAATTTATATGATCTCGTACAAGTGGTGTACGTGGTGTCTCTAAAGGAGGGAAGCCGCCGGGGGGATAGTTGCTAGACGCGAGAAATAACGGGAAATTTATGTAAACCTTTCCGACAAGTATCGATTAGCATAACTTAATGATGAATATCTTTGTAAACAAATTCAATACATACATTCCGAGATGAGATCTATTTTAAAACTAATGCACTTGATATTTTTTTTTTTTTTTTGACAAAAGATCCGATTAGAATTTTTCGTAGAAGCGTGACAGAAACAGGTCGAAACGGGCCATTAATGTGAACGTAATTACTTCCCGCTCGCGCTTATTTTTTATTTAGGACGAAATATAATTCAACGTGAAAAAGAAGCGCAGTGCCGCGCGTCGCGGCGAAAATATCTCTCCGGTTGAAGGGGTGAACTAATTAGATTGCCAAGACGACACGACACGCCGCGCGCCGAGAGAGATCCGCTAAAGAGTCTCCGCTACCTTTTTTTGCTTTCAGGACAGCTGAAAAGTCCACGGATAACCGAGCACCCGTCCGACATAATAGTCGCGAAAAATGAGCCGGTGACGTTGAACTGCAAGGCGGAGGGTAAGCCTCAACCGGTGATAGAGTGGTACAAGGACGGCGAGCTCGTGCAGACGTCGCCGGGGGACACCAAGTCGCATCGGGTCCTACTGCCTACGGGATCCCTGTTCTTTTTGCGGGTGATGCACGGCAAGAAGGAGCAGGATGGCGGTGTATATTGGTGCGTCGCGCGGAATAAGGCCGGATCCGTCCCGAGCAGGAACGCCACTCTCACAGTCGCAGGTAAGAGATCGCCGATCGTCTTTTCTTGTCTTGTTTTTTTTTTCTTTTCTTTTTTTTTTTTTGTACGCCCGGATTACGCCCGGACAGCGTATCGGACCACGGGCGAGGGGAGACCACTCGTTAAACTCGGAACGAATCCCCGTGAAACGGGCTTCTCGCCTCGAGGAATTCCGCACGGCTCCCCCGAGTCCGTCTCTCGATCAGACGATTTCGCGAAGAGCGACAGCTGAGGCAGAATCGCGAAAGCGGCATCGACCGGCCGACACTCTCTCGCGTGAACCGGCGCAGTGTGGATTAGCCGTTGTTGATTAGCGATTAAGCGTTGTCCATGTCGGTCCGTAATAATTATTTCCCGCGCAGCTGTCGATTAGCGTAATCTTGTAGCCGTCGTTGAACCGATAAGATATATATATATATATATATATATATATATATATATATATATGCAGATAGCGCGACTCTCTCTTTTTTTTTTTCTTCTGTGAAATTGTGCCACCGATCAGATTCATCTTTCCACGCTCGCGACGAAAACATTACGCGTTCACGGATGCGTAAAACAAAATGTTATAATTATTCAGTTGTAACGTTCTTTGTACGTTATCACGAAGATCAAGCGCCGGTAATTTTTCAATGTCGGTTTACAGTCCAAGGGATTACTAGTTGATAAATCGGTTGAGTTAACAAATCGCTGAAGCATAAAATGCAATTCATGTGTAAAAAAAGGGCATGCAAGCATCAATAAACGTAATTTTATACGAGACGGTAAAATTCTAAAATTTTATATACGACTTCATAATTTTACGCGGTGCATTTGCTTATCTCGAAATGCCATTCGTCACAGTCCTCTCCTTCCCTTTCTTTCTCATACTTTTACGATAATCTCACGTACACGTATTTCTCTTCCACTCTTTATGAGATATGTTTAAATAATAGAGATTAATTTTACTTATATTAAGCAACGCGCCGTTGAGTTTCACGGGAAGACAAAATATTTAATGATTACTTCTCGAATGCGTCTTAAATTACAGGGAGGTAATTCGCTTTCTCGCGTTTACGTTCCAATTAAATAATTACGCGCGAAAGCTGCGCAAACGGCAGCGGGGCGAGCGCTTCCGTAACGCGTTTATCGGCCAAATTCCGCGCGGTGCATTTCAATCTATTCTCAGCCGTGTTAACAAGGGAACGAATAAACTCCTCCCCCGACGCGCGGTGTCTGACGGCAAAAATGGTTGTTGCATCCGTGCGCGAGTCTCTCTCTCTCTCTCTCTCTCTCTCTCTCTCTCTCTCACACCTCGTTTACTCGCTCGCGAGGTTGCGAGGCGGCGCAGGTGACGTCGGCGGTGGCGGTGACGACGGGCTGTACGACAGGCGAGGAGAGACGGTGTGTCGGTGTCACACACGAACGAAAACGGACACCCCGTATGTACGGGCGCAGGAAGGAATAACCGTGATTTATACGGGATAGAAGTCGACTCCTTCGACTAAAACGAGCCATGTTTGTTTAGAGGCGATCGATATCCCGGGCGACGCACCCTCGCCTCTGCCCGTCCGTGGTATATGCCCCGTCCGCCTGCCTGCCTGCCTGCCTGCCTGCCTGTCTGCTTGCCTGCTTGCCTGCTTGCTTGCTTGCTTGCTTGCTTGCTTGCTTGCTGGTTGGTAACGACCGATTCGCTCGCCTCACCTCGCCTCCGCTACCTACGAACCTACCCGACGATACGACACCGACGCCTGCTATACTGGCGAAGAATGCACTTCGCTCCCCCGTGTCCGTGTGTGTACGTAACGCAGGCGAGCCCGAGGTCCCTCTACGTCCCTCCATTGTGGTCTCCCTTTTACGCAGCATCTTCTCCCCGCGTCGTCTCGCTCTCGCGCTCAGGCTAATCCCGATTATGATCTCGAAGAAAAGATGCCATACAAATTGAATTAGTGCCCCGGAGTCAATGTAGCGTTTCTGGAATCGCCCGAGTACGCCCGGAAACATCTGTGTAACTCGGCCGATTTCCTCCCCCGCCCCCCCCCCCTCTCTCTCTCTCTCTCTCTCTCTCTCGGCGTTATTGAATGTCAGGTTATTGAATATCCGAACGTTTCCCGTCGCGATTGAATCGTTTCCATTTTTATTCCCCGATTTCGTGGAATCGTATATTTTCACGCAGTGGGGAAAAAAAAAGGAGGTCGAAATGCGTATGACTGTCAAGGAGAAGAGGAATACTCGCGAGGAGAATCGCGATCGTGTACGCGCGCGCGCGTCGCATTACGAAAGATTAAGAACGATAATGGAGAATCCCGATAATGCGAGAGCGGATCGCGCACGTCGCTTCCATGTTATTCCCTTTTCCGTGGGCTCGTTATTTCCAGTCCATATATATAACGGACTGTGTGCGTACGCGCGCGCGCGCGCACGCACGCACACACACACACACACACACACGCACACGTGGATGCACCCGCGCGTTTCGCGTTTCGCGTACGCGAGCATCGGTTACGCCGATGCATCCGAGCTTCGTAATTTATAGAACACGATATCGCTCGTTAATTGCTTATTGTAATACGCGCAGCTATCCGTAACGTGCATTTATGCGACAGCGCACGTTAAATATGCAGCCGTAATGGGAGTGCTTAGCAAGAGAGCGGACCGGAACGCGCGGCTGTTCTATCTCGCTGAGCTCCGGAATCTCCAGAATATTGATATTGCGTCACAATAAAATTTCTGTCGAGGCATCCGTGTGCCGTAATTATCTGGATGCCACAACGTGTAGGGAGTTGAGGAGGGACGGGGGAGGGCCGGAGGCCTCTCCGTGCACGCGTTCGAGGAAGTTGAATTTGCTCTCGTTGAATCAATCCTCATTTTCTATCATATTAATACAATACATGAATCTTAAATCTCTCCGGCACTAATTATCAGCGTGTAAATTGAACGTCGGTTTAATCATTAGTAATAAATCAATAATGAAACCGTTACATAAAATAACCAGCTACGATTATTATTTATGCAATGAAATTAATTTCATAAAAGAGTAAGCATTTGGTTCGTCCTGTAAAACAAAGGAAATGGATTCAATGAATGGGAAATTAATTCAGCGTTATATAATGGATGTCGAAACTCTTCTTGTCTTGTACAATTATATAGTCCACGAGAGATGCTTCGAGTCTCTCTCTCTCTCTCTCTCTCTCTCTCTCTCTCTCTCTATTTTTTTTCTTCCTGTTCTTTTTAGAAAGAACGGTGACCACGAGGAGACGTGAGGATCTCTCGCCTCGTCGCCGTTCGCCTCCGTTGCAGTTTTAAGCATCGCGAGCCTCGCCTTTCTCGGTAACTAGATTCGCCAAGTAGCTGGCTCTCGCGCCCCTTTGTTGTTTTTGCTGCGGCTCACGCCGGTCTCTCTTTCCCTCTTCTCTCTCTCTCTCTCTCTCTCTCTCTCTCTCTTTCTTTCTCTCTTTCCCCCCCTCATTCTCTCTTTCTCCACCCCGCACTCGTGCTCTCTCCGGCTCCTAGTAATATAAATAGGCCCCGGAGATCGCCACCCCCCCCGACCCCCTCCCCTTTTCACTCTATACGGAACGCGATCCGGCATGCCGCGGAGACAGGCGGACACAACCCGGGCCTATCGCCATATAATGCATAGCTTACCGCGTTATAATGGGAGCTTACGCACAATAGTCAAGTACCTCGCTCGCCCATAAGGCCCGGCCATGGGCGCCGCTACGCCCATGTTTTTTCGCGTGTAGCAACACGGATCTCTTTTCTGGGAACCTGTTAGTGTATCCCGAAACCGGTTCTTTTTTTCGCCTTTGTATACACTCAAACATTTCAAAATGGAATGTTTCGAGAAACATATATATTATAAGGCTTAAGGGATTATAATATATTTATATCCTTTTGACTCTATTTTCGCCGCGTTATTGTAATGCCACTGTATATCTATTTCTTATTCTACCGTGTAATGTTGTTTACGCAATGACGTAATCGTTTGGCTTTCTACAAATTTGCATAGGTACCGGTTAATAATGTACATTAAGCGACTCCGTCGTACGCTGTCTCCCCAAATAACGCAAATATTATTACATAATGTTGCTTCTGCTTCTTGATAAATGGGCCTGTCATTTTGAAACCTGCTAATACCTTCTATTGATATATACGTAGTTTGTCTACGTTCAACATCGATGAGCAATTTATCGTCAATTTATAAAATATGCTTACGTGCAGCCCCGTTTCCTTTCTTTTTTTTAAATTAAGTAACATATTTATCACGCTGACAGTGATTTATTTCTCGGCTAGAGAATTATTAAGAGCCCTTTAAAGCGCTTTTCGGTATAAAGCTGTTGCGAGTCCGGAATCATTTTCGTGTATCCGAGAAACATGACAGGCGTGCGGATGACCTAGATATATTTTTAAAACGATAGAGGAGGATGATCCCCCTTGACTAGTAGCTGGATCATCCCTAGACGACAGGGCGCGACGCGCGGTGCATCAAGCGCGACGTTGCATCGCGACGCAAGATGTACTCCGCGCTTCCAAGATGTCGTCTTCTCTAACGGGAATATGAAGAAATGTTCTCTCTTTTTCTCTCTCGACATACCTTACAAATTTATAATTGGCTTTGGCTGAAGTTCGCGAAAGTAAAGCTAAAATAAAGAGAAACGGGAACGGAAATAAAGCTCTGACGGGAAAAGAGTCCGGTTTTGAAATTAAGTAAACCCGGCGAATCCCGAGCTCCATAATTATCGAAGTTGGAACATGTCGCGGACATGAAAAATGGCGACTTTCGTACTTCGCGGAAACATATATATAAGAGAGATGTGTTTTAATTTCGGATGAAAATTTCGCCTCCCAAACGGTCGGAACGGCCGAGAAAAGATAAAGAGAGGAGCAAGATCTTAATTCATGTACTTCGACGTATTTCTTTCCCCCTCCGGGTATACATCTCGAGTTTGAAGCGTTCCAACTTTACGACATCTATATCCGTTGAAGTACAAACGAGCCGAGGCTCGTGCCAAAATTCGACGAACAAAATTGAACCGTTCCTCCTCCTCCGAGAGATAAATGCGACTGAATTTTGACGGATTAGCACAGTGACGGGCGAGCACTTATTCCCCTTAAACGTTATCAGAGGGGGATTCCATTCTCGGATTGTTTATATTAACGCGACGCTATCGCACCTCACGACGTCGAAACTGTCGGAGTTGGCGGCGGGCCTCGGTGAATGAGGGACAGGAGGAGGAGGGAACGGGAGAGGGGTCGAGAGCGCCAAAGAATAACGGGAGAAAATGAAGATAAATTGGAGTAAATAGGTGGTAATAGGTATAATGTCGCTGCTATTTAATCTTCATTAAGGCTAACGTGCCTCTGCCGTCTCCTCTGGCTCGTCTCGCGACGGCGATATCGGGACCGTCACGGGGACAGATACGTTTTTAGTGGAGCGTCGCTCCGGGTTCGTCAGCCCCCGATGTGTACGTCCGGACGAGCGAACGGATGATTGTTAAAAACTGCGCGACGCGTCGCCGCCGGCTGATTATTCGCCGGACTATTGAGATAATAATTTTGCAGCCGTGCGACAACGTCCGGATGTGACGCGGCGTGTTTGTCCTGCCAATAAAATGGAAAAAGCTCGAGGGGGATTAATGAACGGGTACCGGCGAGGCTCCTGTTCCGCTCGACGCTTTCACGTGCCCTTGGTGTCACACTCTTGTGTGGTTTCACACGTTGCGTCTTTGCGCGACAACACAGTCAGTCCCTGTCCGATAGCTTCTGACATTCTATATCACACCTGCGCGAGGGATAAAAATTTTTTCTGTGTTTTCAGGCGCTTTTTTTTCTTTTTTTTTTTTTTTTTCTTTTTTTGTACAGATATGATACAGCGAGGATTATCAAGGGAATTTAATAATTTCTTCTCGAAAGTTTCTCTCTTTCTTTTTTTTTTCTTTTTTTTTTTTTTTTTTTTTTTTTATAGAAACGTTATTTCAGAAAGTAACGAAAAGTTACGTTCTATGTCGGAAAAGTTGATAGCCCGGCATGTTTTACACGGAGTCTCTCATTAGAATGCGGGATATATTACAGGTTAATAGGCACACTCACAGCTAAACGAAGTTTTAACCGATGTCACGAAAAAGACTATAGTCGGGAACACGAGTCCTCTTTGTAAGAAATCCGTAGACGGAGGCGGTGACAGGCAATTATAGGTCTGACGGTAATTGATTTGATGCGGAGACGGTAAAACCAATTGGGAATGGGAATGTGAAAGGAAATTGGAGAAGAGGCGGGAAATAATAAAAAAAAAAAAAAAGGAAAGAGCAAGACTGTGAAAGCTTTATCGAGTTTGAGTTTTTTTTTATCTTGTGGAACGATATGTGATATTATACTCTCTTTCCTGAAAATTTTACCGGTTTAACTTTATTTTCGACTATCGATCACTCGACGTGAAATAGAAATTATTGCGAAATATGAAATGATGATATTTATTAATATCAAAATATATTAATTAACATGTAAATAATGTACCATTGATATTGACACATATTGATACTGTAATTATACACTGTAATTATACAATGTGTCTCAAAAAAATCGAAGTTATTTATTCGAGAAGTGATTGGGAATTCAAAAACAAGAAAAAAAAGTTGATATGAATATAACAGATCCGGAAATGCATTGTTTTCAAGTTATCGCCATTTTTATGTTGAAATTTCTAATTTCTTTGCTTTCGAATTTTTTTTGTCAAAATTGAAAGAAGAGATGGTTTTTATGAGCTAACATAATTAAAGTCGAATAAAAGTTGCGAGCTGCTTTAATATTACCCAGAATGCACCACCAGGATGCATGAAGATACCACCTGCTTAACACCTCTTGGCAGAGATCAGAATCCCACAGTTGTGCATGTGTTCCGAGTAGTGCTAAAGAAGCCTGCAACTTTTTATTTGACTTTAAGTATGTTATGAAATTCATCTAAAGATTCATCTATTGTTTCAATTTTGATAAAAAAATTCAAAGCAAAGCAAAGCAATTTGAAATTTTAACATAAAAGTAACGATAATTCGAGAACAATGCATTTTCAGATTTATATTCATTCGTGCCAACTTTCTTTTTTGTTTTTGAATCCCCAATCACCTCCCGAGCGACCGATCAATATTTTTAAAACACCCTGTATGCTACTGTTAAAATCGAAAATTTGCGTTTTATATCTCAATTGATGCGAGCGCTCGCACGTACGTGGATCCTCGGCTCCTTTAAAATCCATTCACGAATAATTATATATCACGTTAGAAAGTCTATCGGTTTTCACTTACCCCCGCGCAGGTCTCCCCTTCGATCCCTTCGCGTTGCATGCATACATGCATGCATACATGCATGCATGCGTGCATACCAAGGAGGAGGAAACGGGGTGAAGGGGAACAAATGCGCAGAGAGAGCTTACTGTATGATCTAACGAATGGACTATTCGGAGTGCACCCCATTTTCTATGCCTCCGACACGTACCGCGCCACGTGGTGCATACATCTGTCCGCCCCCCTAGCTCCCCCTCCGCTGGCGGTCTCACTCTTTCTCTCTCGTCTCTTCCCTCCCCTCCCCCCCCTCCGGGTCCGTCAACGTTCGAAAGCCAGGCTCTTTCACAGCTTCACTCGCGCCCCCCGTTTCTACACTTTTTCTTCGACCCGGTCCATATTACTACGAAACTACGTACGAGGGACAACCCTCATTATTGGCCGGGCTATTAAATGGTTATAACCTTGCACTCTTTACAACACGTGCCGCCCGCTCGCCGGTTTGACAAGTTTCGCCGTGACTGCGGTTTCCTTTGGGAGGCAAACCGCCGATTTCTCTTTGTTAACCCGCGCCCAAATCGAAAATTATTCCCTCGTCAGAAGCGACGATAATTTTCAACCGTCAAGCGAACGGTTAGGCTTTTATTTATCTCGATTTTCCATCTTCGAAGATAAATAGCCGCTGAAAGATGCGGATAATCATACATGATGTCGTTTACGCATTACACAATATACCTAGAGACCAATCGTTACACACGTTTTTTAGCACAAAGCGTAAAAGTGTAAAAAATAATCGCTCTTTCTTCTTTCACGACCGTGCCGTATTTCTTCCTCCAAGCCGTATTTCCTCCGCCCGCATTTCCCGTGCGCGACAAAATTTTTTGGCAATGAACGGGGGGCGAGTCTCACCGATGACGCTGCATCGCGCCGAACAATGGCACGATTTCCCCTGACGCGACATTCACGACGGGAGAATCTATAATCTCGTCGCGCGATTTCGTCTCTTCGCGACGGGCGCGCGTTCGCGGAAAACTTTATGATAATTCCTGCCCGCCCCCCCTCTCCCTCCCCCCCCCGGCTTCCCCTGGTCTCTCCATACGTGTCTCGCTGTTCGTCCAAACGTGCATCTCTCGCGAGTGGATTTTCCCTTTAAAAAGTGCAGCTTATTTATCTTACTCATTCGAGGAGTGTTTGCGGTTTTATTAGCGCGAAAGAGTCGAGGTGTAAGTTAACGAACACGCTACGTGCCGATCGACGTGGATAAATTTGGCGAATCTTTGCCGCCCGACATTGCGCCCCGCGTTTCACCCCGCCGGTTGCATCCCCGGAACTTTTCTCAACTCTACTTTCCCCCGCGACGGGGGACTGGGGTAAAGATTCCCGTGATGTTTGCCCGACAACTGTATAAACAGGCGGCGATAACGCCCAGTTCCTGTCGGGAATTTCGAACGCGCTCTGTTGTCCGTGAAACGCCGTCCCACCGCGAATCTCGCATCCGGAATTACCGCGGCGCGCGGGCGCCGGGCTGTTTAACATTAACAATGAGCCGCGCGACGGCGGTAATTATTTACCACATTTTATTATGCGTTTTACGAACTACCATCCGCCTACAATTTAGTTGTCCAATTCGTCCGGAAACGCCGGATTATACGGATTTATTTAATACCGCGAGCCATTGCATTTAAGCGGATGTCGATTTTGTACCGATTCGCATCTAATTGGTTTTATCGCATTCAATTCGGATCGCGCATAATTGCATTTCCGAGCATGTTATTTAGCTCTAAAAATCAGACTGCAATTGCAATTTATCGATCTTATATAAAATATTAACTCGGATTTATATTTCTGAAGTGTGTTCGACATCGAATACATACTGCATATTTTAAACTTAAACTTGCTTCAAACTCGCCAGTTCCTGGTTAAGTATCGGAAAATGACATTTTTGATTGATAAAATAAGTGGAAATACTTAATGTACCATTTTATTAAAACCATTTTATATAAAGGATTTATATGCATCCAGCAGCAGATATATTTTGACGCTCAACCTCTGCCTCTATATTCCGCATTCCGTGCTCGAATTATATTTGTATATTAAACTTAATGTAATTTACAAAGTTAACGGCATATACAATTTAGGAGACACGATTTGATTTATTATCCGATACATAAAGATATTATTTATTTATTCGATATTATTCTAGAAGCGTGTTACAGTTAATGTTACAAAATCGATAAGACGAGATGCGACCTGATTCGCGGTTTCGCTCAGGTTTTGCACGTCGGCAAAACCCGCGCGCGATGACTATACAAATTTCTCCCTTCTTACGATCCACGAGAGCGTTGCGCAGTTACCTCGCAGGCGTCACGCGGGTTAATAAACTTCTTTATACCGATATATCTGCGAACGTTTTGCACAAACGACTGAGCAAGCAGAGAGGCAGAAGAGAGAGCGAGAGAGAGGGAGAAAGTATACCACTATAATGAAAAGGAACGAACAGCGGCGCTCGTTAGCGCGCTAGATAAACCAGATGCGATGTAGCGCGATGCAATTACGCGCGATATCGCGATTACACTAGAGAAATAGAGAGAGAGAGAGAGAGAGAGAGAGAGAGAGAGAGAGAGAGAGAGAGAGAGAGAGAGAGTTCCGCGGATTAGGTCGTCGTTATCGCTCTTCTCCTCGTCGCCGTCACCTCGTCGACATCCCTCGTGATTGAACTTTCGTCGGAGGTCCTCGGCTATTACGGCGCGCGTCTATTAGGCGCGTATGGCGCGGCAAAAATTTCCAAGCGGAATTCGTCAATTAGGCGCACACGCGTCGCCGACGCGTTCGTTCCCGGGGGTTCCCCTGCCCTTTCCTTTCCCGTCCCGAGTTTCCCCCTCCCCACTCCCCCCCTCCCCCGGGTTCGCCTATCGTCCTTCTGTCCCACTCTTTCTCCGCCGCCCGAAAAGATCTGGGATAAAATAATACCTAGAACACCCTCCGCTCGCTCCGACTCTCTTCCGCTCGCTAGTTAGTCTCTCGCGTGGCGCGCGAGCATGTATCGATTAGCTGGCGCGCGGAGCGAAGCGAAGCGGAGCGGAGCGGAGCGACGCGGCGCGGCGCGGCGCGGGACATTGCAACGCCATCCCGCGCGTCATGGTGGTTTGTGCTCGCGCCCTCTCTTTCTCTCTCTCTCTTTACCTATGCCCCGGACAAGCCGGCGAAAGGTGGGGATCTCTTGCTAGCTTTTAATCCGTCGCTCTCTCGCTGATATCCCGCCTGTCGAGAGCGCCGAGCGATGCCACTGCAACGACTCGCGGTGGGCGACGCGGGGGGGGGGGGAGGAAGCGAGTTTTATCGCGTCGTCTCTGTCCCTTCCGCGACCCTCCCTCGATCCCCGCGACCTGTCCCTCGCCTGAACCTCTCTCGAGTTGATCCGCCGATACTCGCCATCGGCGCCGATCGGCGATTCGAATCGCGGAATCCGATCCGATCCGACGATTCACTCTTCCTTTCGTTTTCATTCCGAACGCTGGATTATCTTCCCTTCGTTTCTCCCTCCCTCCCCTCCGCTCCGCGCGTTCACTCCCCTTCGTCATCTGGCCACCGCGTGATCGTTCCCGCGTGCAATTCTACCATTGTTCTTGTTAAGCACAAATGTAACGGCAGTCTGCAAAGGATCGGCCTCTCGTTGACGCGAGCATTATAAATTTTAGTCTCGAGTCTCGAGTCTGTGACGAAAATTCGCGATTTAAAACACCTTTCTCTCTTTCACTTTCCAGCATTAATATAAAATTTTACTCTGAATTACTGAATAAATAATTATAGTTTAAATAAATCGATATTATAAACTATAATATTAGTAAAATGTTGTACATATTTTATCGACATATATCATAATATTACCAGTTATAACATATACGCGCCTACATTTTTTATTATGAAAGACGAAATCGGCTACGAGGGATTATTAATCAGTTTTGTATCTCTCCAATCTTAGAAATCCTTAAATCTATTTAGCTAATCCGCGCCCCAACGCGGACGGGCAAGAAGTGATAATTAATCGATTCCATATTTTCCGACGTACAAATCCCTCAATCTACTTGAGTAATTCCTTGGCTCCGGGGATAGAAACTCCGGATATGGTATAGAGAATTCCACGGGGGCGGAAAAAATTGGCACATGCACGGATATCTCCTTTATCCTCTGCCAATTTCCTCCTATGTCGCGATATAGTGCATCCCTCAAAGCTTGCGGATCGCTCACGTAATCATGTAATGTAACTACTAAAACAAATTGGAAATAAACCCCCATACAAGGCGGACAACAATTCTGATTATCTTTTCCGAAGAAATAAAATCGAAAGGAATATATTCTCTCTCTCTCTCTCTCTCTCTCTCTCTCTCTCTCTCTCTCTCTCTTTCTCCTTCTTCCCTCCCTCTCGGTAGCACCCTCGCGGGAACGGCGCGACAAAATAGTGGCTTCGGGTAAATTAAGTTTGGCGTGAGAGCCGCCCGCGGGGAGAATTTCATTCTATTGCCCGAAGCGGGCTTGCGAAAGCTCAAAACAAACGCGAACGCCACGGAGAGTAGTAATGCGATAGCTCGAACTTCCATGTGCGACTTGGATATCTCTAACGAGGTAACCACGCTCTCTCTCTCTCTTCTCTCTCTCCAACGCCCATGTCATATTCCGACTTATTTAATACGTATACAGCCGGTCCTGAGTTTCTCTCGGCGCGACTCCAAAGCCGCATCGAATCGAATCGGGCGACCGATTCGAACCGAACCGAGTCGGGGTCGATTCGACTCGACGAACTCGCCCAACCCGTCGTTCTCCCCAACGACGACGGGGCGAGGGAAAGGGAGTGCACGCGGCGCCGTTTTCCTGTTACATTGAATCTTCGGGTTACATAACGAAACAGCGCGCCTATATTCCGTCTATCGCTTATCCGGGACCTCGCTGGGTAATCAGTGATATATTGTAGATTTCCTTTCGGCGGTTACGAAAGAAGTCGACGTCGTGGGCGTCGGGGACTATGATCGGTTGAGGGAGGGAGAGGGGAGAAGGAGAGGTGGGACTTGTGAGCCCTCAGCTGATTAATCGCTTACAACGTGTCTCTTTGGCTTTATCTCGGGTTCTGATGCATGCGCTTTCTCGCGCGCGCGTCACGAATGTTTAATTCTTTCTTCCAGGCTTCGTAGCTCGTGTCGGCGTCAGATAAATCGTCCTGTAAATGATAGCTGTATAAATAGAATGATAAGAAGAAGCATTAACCTTCTTATCGAGGCGGTCGGATTAGTTCAAAATGAATTTCTGAAATAAATATTAATGCTCATCCTCTATTCTTCTCTTATAATAGTATTACTATTTTCGAATTTTCATTCCGTGAATGTCAAGGAGTGACAGATCGCATTAAATGAGAATGATCGAGCAGAGACGTTTTTTTTTTTTTTTTTTTTTTTAAATCGCGCCTTTTGTTCCGCGCAACGTAGAATCAAATTATCGGAGTCTAAGACGATATCGGTATTAATGTCTTCCTAAACAATAATGACAATAACGTCATTCATTTCTAATTGATAATAACACCGTACGAATGCGGTACCGATGTACTCGCATGCAGCCAAGCCAAGGAGGGATACTTCCTATTTGCACCGGCGTTCATCCGATCTCCTCCCCTATAATTTCTCCGCTTTAAGTATAGGTGTTATAATCGCAAATAATAGCCGCCTCGCGCGTTCTTCGTCTCGTCTATACTAATTTTCCTCGGCGTTAATGCGCTAAGTGCGTCGGGTAAAGGGTCGTCCACGTATTTGCCGCTTGACGTTACATTTTGGCGAATTTACGGCAGATTGGTCGGCGGCCCATGACGAAGATTATGATGTGTGCGTGTACGTGTGTGTGTATGTGCGCGCGCGCGCGCGTGTGTGTGCGTGTGGGTGAGTAAGTCTGAAGTGAAGAGCGTGAACAAGATTACTCAGAAAATGAGAAAGAAGGTATATACGAGCCGGGCGAGGTGGCGAATATAAGTTTAGGCGAACCTCCCTCTATTCGGCCGGACGTGTGTGTTACACACTGGGGCACTTCGATTACGCCGCGTTAATGACGATAATTGCGATGTACGGCGGATGACGGAAATAACGAAAACGTAGTAAATTAGAGACATCGCCAGTCGCCGCGGATTCATAACGGGAGAACTTGGGAGAGAAACTGAATGGACGGACGTAACATTCCGCGAATCTCACGATGATTGTTGATTACGTAGAAGCAGTTAAGCGCTTCCTCAGAGTGAATGGCGACTCGTCGGAATAAGGACACCGGGAATGGTTGTAACGCCTCGCTCTTTAGAGAAAAAAATCTCGGGCATTATCTCGATTAGTCGCGCTACTAATTGATTGCGATCTAATTGTATTTCGCCGCTTAATACTCGCGGCGAGTACAATTAGCAAATACTAGGAATCTTATAGAAGAGCAGATTTCCCCTTTAAAATGAACTTTTTACCGTTTTTTCGATTGGTGTCGCGTCGTAAAATCATTAATTTCAGTTTCACAAACAATATTTATAATAAATAGCAAACACTGGGGAATATTTGTTGGAATGCGCATATAATAATTATCGCTTTCCATCTTTTTATTGAAGAAATAAACTTCTGTATTTTGCAGCTTCATAATACACAATTGCAATTAGCCAATAATATCGAGTAAACTTTGTACACAGTAATTATTAATTAATTTTTATAAATAATATATCGATTTTTCTTGCTCATTTAACATTCTTTTGATCTTTTTATGAATGTACTGCTTATAAATTAAAGCAATTAAAATTAATGATATTGATCAATAACAAATTTTAACATATAAATTATTTAATTCTTTTTAATGAAAATTTGTATGCTTGATTAGTTTTTTTACTTTGTTTGAATATTAAGTATAAATTAAATTGAAATTAAATTTAAAGAGATAAAATTTATTTTTGTTTTGCTTGAAAAATTAAAATTCATTTATTACTATAATATTATTTTAGTATTTATTACTATAATACCCTTCCACATTTGTTGATTTAAGAGAAACAAGGTTATATAATTTTAATAAATTGCTTAAATCATACTTCTCGCGATAATTTAATCTTTATTTTAATATCAAAATCATACGATATAATTTCCCCACTTTCAACATATATAAAGACTGGAAAAATGGAGCAATCATTAATTCACGCAAATTAATTTACACAGATATTTTAAAGTAGAATTAATTTTATTATCAACATGAATACGCCCGGGTAGTATAGCTCCATCTATTGTGAAAGCAATCTGAAATGCAGTATAATATTCCAACGTATAAATTTATTCTATCTCACGTTAAATATTTCCTGGTAACGAACAATTCGCGGTAACAAATTGGCCCGCTCTTTCGCTCTTTCGACGCACGGTGTTTACGTTTTTTTTTCGGAACGTGTAGCACGCAGTTGCGTACACGCAGTCACCACGTTGTCATCCGACGTGCAACGAACTCGAACAAGCGGCTACCAAATGCGAGGGACAGCGCTCATTGACTTTCGAAACGTGTTCGCGGATATCAGAGAGACTGTCAAAATCTTTCTCCATAAATAGCGCGACAGAATTAGCCAAGCGTTAAGGATCAATATCACTTAAGTGAATATTAATAATAGAGATTGATATGCGCCATTACATATTTCAAGCGCACAAATTTTACGCGATATTTTTCGCTTTGATCCTGTTTTCGTAAATTCGAAAATCATCTTGCAATATCCATTTTTCAAACATGTATTTTTAAGATTTTTTTATATAATCAGTTTTTTCTTTTTTTTTTTTTTTTTAGAATTTTATATTAAAATATTCTACATTGTTAAGGACATTGTTAAGGACATTGAGTGTTCAATGTCCTTAACAATTATTTTGTTAGAATAGAATTTATTCACACTTCAGCCATTGATAATTATTTTACCGAAGGCAATTATATTTGCGCGTTTGAGCAGATATATACTTCATTTCGTGTAATTCTTAAAATGGTCTTGTTCAAAATTAATCAGCTTTTGAGTTTCCGTTACGGTCTTCCACCGCAAACCAACGATATTATACCCGCGCCGGATTAAACTTACGGTTTTCCTATACGTGTTTAGAGGCAGGAATTGTATTGTATTTCGAACTTCCTGAAAATTGCGGATTGCTTTCTATCTCCCATAATCGCTGGCAAGCAGCCCAGGGGAGGATACAATTAGATGGAACGTGTAGTGCTTTTCTCGGTGACAAGGGTAGCACAGTTCGAGTCTAGCAGTCGTATTATATACTAGGTGTCGCGAAATTCGGTGTAATACAAGCTTGAAAGATTTCAACATAAAAGTTGAGAGTCGTTCCTCCTTTTACTTTTTTTTTTCACAATTTCAAAGAGAGAACTAGAAGATAGAACGTAAAACATCATTACCACAAAAAAAAAAGTTGCAAGACGACACTTTTACGTTACCGCCGATAACAAACGCATGATGACAAGAAATAAAAGAAAGGAACGGCGCTTCTCAAGCTTCTGGAGCTTCCGTGACGAAAGCTTTATACTTTCGTGTGTCGCGAGATACGTAAAAGTATAGTCGAGATAACCCAGCCGGGTTATCCGAGACGAGCGTAACGGAATTTTACTTTCGAAGGGCTATCTCACATTTAGCGAGTTTTCCGCGCCTTGGATGAGAATTTCGAGCGTATAAATCGTAACGTACAACGCAACGCTTTCGCCTCTCGGAAAAGTAGCGCCGGTACGCCGTGTCACCCGAACCCTACATTATCCGGCAAATTCACGAAATACCCCGGCGCGGCGCGATACGGGGAGGAGGAGGTGTAGGTGGCCGTGTAGTCGGCGTAGTCGCCCGCGCGTGTGAGGCACGTCGCGTTAAATATTTCTCGGTTTAATTACACCAGGCGGTATATACATCGGGGTCGGGGTGTATACGTAAGAACATAATCGTAAAATTCGGGCCGCTCTAACCGTGGACGGTTGTCGCTGGAACACGCGGCGCCAGGCGGCCTTTCTCCGCAAGATCTGGCTGGTACGCCTTCGCATGCACGCACGTACATATGCACGCGATACGCCGCACACACGCATACATCCGGACGCGACCGCACGCGCGATCGCGCACGAACGTACGCCGACGCGCGCGCGCACACATACACACGCGCGCGCGCGCGCGTGCTCCTACGTGCGTGAAGTAATACGCGTACACGCACGTGCTCGCGCACGCAGCCGGGCGCACGCACACTTCCGTGCCACGGGGCGCTTCGTTCGGTCGTAAGACCGACCAGGGGGAGAAAGGGTCGTGAAACATTTGAATACAAGTGGCCCTCATTCGCCATAGCGCACCCCAATCAGCCGCCCCAGAGGGGAAGCTCACGTTTTCAAATAACGTTTTTGCGACGGAACACACGTCCGCGGCCGAACAAAACGGGAATGGAGAGCGTCGGCGAAGAAAGGATGCGAAACACGCCCTTAGTTAACCGGTACGCATCACAATGATAACCGTCGACCGCTTCGATTATACTTAAGGTAAGCGTTTATTTCCTTCTTCTTTCTAATCCCGGTCATCTCGAGCGACGGGGGGCCCCCCTCCAAGACCTGGGTCCATTCATCTCGAATATTGTTGTTCTCGATTATTCGCCGAGCTACTTACGAAGTCTTTAATGCTCGGGGGTGATAAAAATATTGTAAAATTATTATTGTACGAGAAGGAAGAATAATTTCTCATTGGAGGACTGAAAATATTACTGGAATTAGAAATTTACGAGACGTTAACACTTCGCTGTTCGGGAGCTAATACGCTAATACCTTGGCTTGTAGCGGACACAAATCCAGCTTTTTCACAAGAATAAAAGCGCTTTTAGAAAAGTATTGTAAATTTCATATTTGAAATATTTAAATTTAAAAAATGTTATCTGTACAAACTTTTTAAAAAGTCATAAAGGCGGGATTTTAACGGCAACGTTGACAAATATAAATAATAATTTACCCGCGTTGCGTAGCCCGTATGTAGCTTTTATGCGTCGCGCGTCGGCGGAGCGTTAAGGAAGATAAATGAAAATCTCGCGCGTAAAAGGCCGCGCGTTTTTCCGTCCCACGAAGACGGGCAGTAGGGCAAGCCAAGGGACGCGGGGAGGAAGGGAGACACGCTTCGACATTCTCATCACGCGAATAAGGAATCCGCGGCGAAAGAGAGGAACGATGAAATTATAGCCGTTCGCGGGCGCGCGAACAATGCCGGTGTGTCAATCGCGTCGGGGATTGCCGGCGTTGCAGCGCGGCGACAAAAGCGCGCGCGGGCGTTTCGAGGAGGAGGCGAGCGGTGCAGAGGCGGCGAGTCGGTTTCCATGTTCTATTCCTGTCGAGCGTTCCCAGTGTCGGGTAACAATGGCGCGAGCGCAGGCATGGATCACCTCTTCCTGCTCCTTGGCCTTTCTCAGTCGCTCTTGAAAATAGAGCGCGCGCACCCCCCCGGGGGGAACGTGCCGGCGCGTTTCGGGGCGCGGGGGGAAAGGGGAGGGGAGGGGGCGGGGGGAGGGAGGGGAAAATACGTTTCTCGCCTGCTCGCTCGCGTGCAACGCTCCGCTCCGAAAAACTCCGATTGGAATTTCGCCGCTCGCGGCGAACGTGTGAGGTTCGCTCTCACTTATAAGGCAGTGCGAGGTGAGTTTCTCGAACGGCGCGGAATACACCTCGCCACACGTTTCTCGCTAACGATCGCCCGTCGCAGATACGTTTCCGGGGCGAGGCTCCTCCGGGATTCTTTCGGGAGTATCTCGATCGTCATCGCCCGAAACGATTGAACCGATCCCTTTGTAACGGATCCACCCGGGCCTGCACAAACACGCGGCCGTCAATGGGACAAAAACGTTTACCGTTTTTGGGTAGGGTGTATCGCATTACGTGGGCGTTGTTTAAAGAGTGCGAAAGGATGTAAAAGGATTCATATGCATCCCGAAGTGGTATTCCCTTCCCGAACCCGAGTCGCTCATTACATGTGGCGTTACAAAAAGTGTTAATTTATTTACTCTGGATAGGCATTATTACGCTCCTCCCCCTCCTCGTTATCCTCCGTCTCTCGGATTAATCTCTTAATTGATTTGTCGGAATGTCGATTCGGCTCGCCGTTTGTCCACTGTTATTTTTCATGTCCACGGATCTTAATTTCACTTATTGGTTTAAGAACACCAAAGATAACACGGATGTATTGGATTGTTTTCAGAGGATCACTTCCCGGGAACAATCTAATTTAATTGATTCGAGTCCAAATATATATGGACCCGGGGGAAACGGATATAACTATGGATTTTCCGAAATTAAAGATGGGATCACGTTATGCGTTCTAACTTTCCGCTGTTATAATCTCTCTCGGGCCGTGTGTGTACAGCGAATCGGCATACAATTTGTATAATGTATTATAGATTAATAACAATTGTAATTAATGTATTATTGTAAATTGTAAATTAATTAAATTTCGCGCATGTTGGGAATCCCGTGTCGCCGTTTCGCTTTCCCGGTCGCATTCACAGGACGGCCGCCGAAAATCCCGCCAACGTAAACGGCCAAACGTAAACGGACAAATGAATAGAATTTCGAGGCAATTTAACATACATAACGTTGTCGCCGCGTTGTAATCGACTGCGCGGGACAGTGCTTGAGCGTACATCCGGCTATTATCGGAAAACGAAACGAGCCGCGAGCGAGCGGGCGAGCGAGCGAACAAACGAACGAACGAACGAACGAACGAACGAACAAACGAACGAACATTCGCGCGTTGCAACGCGCCCCAATAAATTCCGCGCCGCACGCCGCCATATTCCGGGGCTGGCTGCTGGCGCGAAGAAGGAACGGCGACATAAAGGTTTATCGGGCATCTCCTCGAGAAGAGAGTCGGGCGCGCGGGCGGCAAACGAGACGAGCTTACGCCAGCGCGGGACATTCGATCGGGTCGTTTCACGCCCGGGTTGCATGCCCGAATGTCTTATCTTGTCCCGGGTCCTGGGACTTTTTTGCCTCGGGAGAATCTCTCCCGAGAGATGGGAAGAGAGAGGAAGATAGAAGGATAGAGGAGCTAAAAGAGAAGGAGCGATGGATGGACAGAGAGAGAAAGAGAGAGAGAGAGAAACGCCCCCGAACGGGTCGTCGGAGATGAGAGAGAGACATGCGCGCTCGCTCTTGCATGGGAATGGACGGGGCGTGGGAGTAAAAATGGGAATGAATGTAGAGATGGGTTGTACAAGTGGGCGTCATATTCTATTCGCGACGCTCTTGGGAGCGCGCTGACAAGCGAATAACTTAGCGTTAGGATTCAAATCTGTCGGAGTTCCCTGCGCGTCGCGACGCGACGCGACGAGACGCGGCGCCCGCGGTTTTTCCTCCTCCCCCCCCCCCCTTCCCCCGCTCCCCTCCGACTCGTCCCGATCGATAATCGATGCGGACCGTCATGTCGAGGAATGCGATATGACGGTTTATCTGTAACCCGTGAGAAATGGCGTTCTCTCAATTCACTGGAGGGATCTCGTACGTGAGCTCTTTTTAATTCAATCGTGCGGCACGTTCGCGACGAGCGCGTTTTCGGGAGCGTTTGTACTCAAATTAAGCGTGACGACGAAGTCGATAAAAGACTTCGCTTCGATCGAGAGCGTTTCCTTGCGAGAGAAATAAAGTTCTTCTCTCGCGTAAGTCCAATCTAAATCTCGCGTATCAAGATCGATACGTTCACGTACGTTCTTTCTTTTTTTTCTTTTTTGCTTTCTTCAACGTAACGTGACTTTTCCAGAAAATAATTAACGTTCGCGTTCGGGAAATGGGTTGACGGATGAGGGTTAAACTGGCGCAAAGTTGCAACGGTGCAACCGTGCGCGACGCGGTTTTCTCGCTCGCGAGATCCGCGGAGGGACAGGGAGAGGGGGAGGGGGGGACTCCGGTCGCGTGATCGTAATTGCCGGGCTCGGCGATCGCGCCAATAACATTACCGATACCCGTGAGAAAGAGAGAGACGGCGCGAGCGCGGCGGCGCAGGTATCATCGTCGTCTCGCCGACACGCGGCTTGTAACCGGGCACGAAACATACCGCGCGCGGTCCGCATGTAATTGATTGGGTAGGCTCATTGTGTGACATTCGCCTCATTAAGATGCGACCGTCGGCGCCCACTGGCATTCATTTATTTCATCAAGCCGAACCCCGGCACGATCGCCGATACGTGCCGCTCTCGCTGCAATTTAAAAGCTCCTCACTCGCTCGCTCGCTCTCCCTGTCCTCCCCCCCTCCCCCCTCCTCCTCTCTCTTCCCCTCGGTCCTCGTTCCCATTCGTTCGCTCTTGTCCCGGAGCTCATTCCCGCTTATATACGATGCTCTTTCGCGCCGGTTCTCGCAGTTGTTGCGTCAGTGTCAATCACCGAAATCCGTCCGCCGCCGGCGCACTTTCGAAAGTGCTTCCAAAATATAAGCGACGAGCTGAATTCCAAATATGTCAGAGATAGAGCAACGGCGTTGCACGGTCGAGAGCGAGAAAGGGAGGAGAGAGAGAGAGAGAGAATGATAGAGTCGCGTTCCCCAACTATTCCCTATCCTCCCGAAGCTCGCCTGGGATCTCGCGAAATTACAAGCGCGACCGCGTCCCGCTGCGAATTTCGGATTTATACGTCACGCTACCGCGAGCTTAATCCGCGCCGCGTTTTAGCCGAGTTGTTTACGACGTGGCTCGCCTGCGTGTGTGCATGTGTGTGTGTGTGGTGTGCGCGCGCGCGCGCGCGCTCGTTCCCAACTATCCCGCATGACGCATCCCGTACGAAAATTTCGTTATATACAATACTTATAGTACAATAATTATAGTAATACAAAAGCACGGTAACATTTTTCTAACATAACGGACGTCGTCCGATAAAATAACTTGAAACAACTTCCATTAAGATACATCCCGAATTTTACCAAAATATTCTCGTCTTTCCAACATCGTTGGTTTGGTAGTCTCGTCCTATCGCATCCTACATCTATATCCCGCGCGATCTCGAGCGTGCGGATCTCGATTTTCGACTATCTGTAGAATTGTTCAACCGGTATTTGCCGGACAATCGAGGATGTCGAATTTGCTCGCGGTCGTTGTACGTAACGGTATGGCAAACAATAGATTCGATTGATCGTTTCGTGCGCGCTAGAATTACACTTCGAGGAAGATGACTCGTTAGGCCCCGCGAGTGCGGCTTACTCAACGCTCGTAAAGTTCGCCTTCTTCGTCGCGCGACGTTAACCGCGTCTCTCGCTTCTCGCGTTTCGTCGCTCGCGCGACCGCGCGTACACGGTCCATTAATTGCGAATGCTCGCTGCAAGATTGGATTTTCGACAAAACGCTATCTCGCGCGCGCGATCAGCTACTTTGAATGTTAAATAATTCGTTCAATTTAGGAGGATGGGAGCGCTTTACATTTGCGAGACAATGTTTGTTCGGGATTCGAGATTAAGAGCGCGAGACATAAAATTCCGTTTTAATGTTCATTTATTTATAGGTTGAAATTCCACAGTGGTAGCGTGTAGATAATTTACATATGTTATTCCAGATAATAGAAACAAGGAGGGAGGGGGGGGGGGGAGGAGAGAGGAGAAAAAAGAAGTAAGTTCGCGTGAAATTGCCGAGATGCCTTTGTCTCTCACCGTGTGGCACGTATCGGCCGTACCCGCAGCCGCGAAACCTCGCGCGCATAAAATGCTTATAATATTGAATCTAAGGACGTAGAAACGTACATATTATTTTACTAAACTCAACCGTACTTCTGAGCAATCGCCTCATTTTCGCTATAACCGTTATTACGGCGAGTAGATACGTTCTATATATCACGGCGTATAATCTTATACTTTTGACGTAATGGTTATTTTCAAGCGTGGTTCGCAAAATTCGCCACGCTCGAGCGATACGCGGACGCAACAATCGCAGGGGGCCCACGGTGCGCTGAACTCCGGGGTTAATCCCGCACTTAGAAACGGGCCTTCGGTGCACCGCTGCGCACAATGCGCCGCGAGACGTATCGTTCGCCTCGCGAGGAAGCGAGGCCGCGAGGCGCGCGCGCGCGCGCGCGCGGATTAGGTATCGCGCCGGGATACTCTGTACGGTTGGATAGAAGCTGGATGCAATTGGAATCTCGGAACGGTCTTTAGGCGACGTAAAGTAGTATCCTCGCTCGCTCGCGCGCGAGAGAGAATCTCGCCGGAACAATAACCGGACAAACCGCCGCCGCGACCGTCGCCTCCGCCGCCGCCGCTCACGGCTCGGTGAGCGTAATTTATATTCAAATGAGTGTGCGCTGCATGCCGTCGCGCAGCCACGGCAGTCCAGGGTAGTGCTACAGCTTTCTCTTGCCTTTTGCAACGCCTCCGAGCATGGCGTCGAAGCGTTATCGATACCCACTTTTACGGCATACGACTCTCCGCGATACGGGCGGGAAGGAGGGAGGGGAATTAGAACGGGTGCGTGCGTGCGTGCGTGCGTGCGTGCGTGCGTGCGTGCGTGCGTGCGTGCGTGCGTGCGTGCGTGCGTGCGTGCGTGCGTACCTAGTGCGACCGTCTTGGAGCGTGTCTCGGATAGAGAGAAGCTTTCGTAATTACCCGTGGTAGATTTATCGCGCGATGTCTCGCGATGTCGGGAAAAGCCGCGCTCTCCCGTGTTGTCGGCCTCCCTCCCCCCCCCCCTGGACAATCCTACACGGAGAGAACAGTTTTGCTGGCAAATTTAAAATTTGTAGTCGGACGCGGATTTGAAAATAATTTTGTCGAGCTATCAAAATTATCATAGGACATTTAAGCATGACACTTAAACGTGATAATGCATGATAATGCAAACATTTTTGATCTTCCAGCAATCAATTTAAATATTCCACATAAATTTTTTGATAGTTAACGAAATTATTGTCAGATTTAAATCTGGTTAAATTTTTCCCAACAAAAATGTTTCTTTCGCGTGAATTCTACAGCTAATATGAAGAGAGCAAATTGCGAACATCGCGAACATTCGGATGAACAGTTCTCTTGAGGACGACACGGTCGTGTCATTTCGGCGAGGAAGTATAATCTCCGTTGCAACGACGCGCATTTGGATGATATTACATTTTATCGGCACGATTAAACGTTTTTGTCATTTCAGTGATTAACTCTTTAGAGTGCCAGCTCGAGATTTTTGCGGAAAATGCCAGAGTCGCTGACAGCGATTCGAAGAACGACGTTACTTTATAGCCTTGAATTGCAAAGAAGCTGAGATATTTAAAGTGTTCACTAGCAAAACACGTCTGGTATTTTTCGCACGAGGAACGGTGGCAGGGGCCGGCACTCAAAGGATTAATCATGATGAGAACGATCGCGAACGAGCGCGTCCTGAAGAAAAAAAGAGTGTGTGTAGGCGTCAGATTTATCAGGCGTAGCTGTATGAAGAAACTTACTACCGGATATCGCTTTAAATAATGTTTTAATATCAATGGCATTACGTATTATTGCTATATCGAAATCTCGTCAGTTAGGTGCTATCATTTGCAAATTACAGCGTTTCGCAGCAAAACGTGTTGTGTGAAATTTGACGCTTTTTGTTTTATCGGCGCTTAGAACGAAAACGCGAACGAAAGCAAAGAGAGATGGGGCGAGAATCTCCTCGTGCAGAGCGGAGCGGAACGAATAGCGATGCATATTTTATTTCAGAAAATCGTTTGCTTTCCAAGGTATTGATTCGATCGTAAGCTTTGCCGGCGAATTTAATCAGAGCCAACGCGTTTAACGCGGCGCGCACCGTTAGCGTTCTCGATAACAATCCCAGATAGTTCGGACTTGTCATTACATCGCGATCGCGTTCGAGCGGGATATATTCTCAAACGTGCGCGCGCGCGCGCAAAAAAAAGGGGCATCACGTTCCATAAATTGGAGAATCGCTTTATTTTACGTGCTTTTATGCAAACGCGCGCCCCAATTTCACGTCGTTCGCGAGAACGCACGCGCGCGGTCATTGTCCTCTTCAATTACAGATCCGGAACGATAAGATCCGCACACGGCACGTCGACGGAAAACGGCGCAATTTTACGAGACGCATAGTTTCGCGTCGTAAAATCGTATAGCGTTGTATATACCTGGCCCGGAAGGCTGCCATCAAGACGACAGTATCGCCGCCGAATGATCTCGCGAATCTCGCTTAAAACTACCTCCCCCCCCCAAATTAATATCCCGGCGTCGCGCCGCCTCCTCTCGCGCTCGCGCGATATAAAGTATGCGCATTTTACATTTCTTGCAAGCGCGCGTTTACTCGAATTCAATGAATGCCTCACTACCGGCCGTTCACTGCATTCCTTCCACTTCCCGGAGCGGCCGCTCGGGCACGAGCGATTTTTCATCGAGACGCTCGCGGGCCGATCGCGTACGTATCGTACTGCGGCGGGAGATAGAATCTTCGATTCTCTCTCTCTTCTTTCCTTTCTTTTCTTTTTTTTTTTTTTTTTTTTTTTATCGTGCGAGGAGAGCGAGCGAGCGATTGGTACACACATACACACGCGTGTCATTATCCGGAGCGCTTACCGTTGCATTATTCCGTATAACGATATGCACGCTGCTGGGCGAAAAATTCCTGCAGACTACGCGTCGGCCGGCCGGAGCGGAGCGGAGCTCCGGGCCAAAACGGAGAGGAAGACGGGGAACGAGAGAGGGCAGACGGGACGGGACTGGACGGGGGGTGGGGGGAGGGAGGCAACGAGAAGCCGGAGCCATTACCGGAGAGAGAAAAGGTGAAAAGGGGACGACGGAGGAGAGGCAAGAGTGGCCGCGCACGATGCGGAACACCGTGATTGCTAAATAATCGATGCCCGCGAGCAACCGTGTAAATGGAGCGAGATACACGATGCACGATGTACTGAATACTCGTCTAAACTCTCTCGCGCATCTCTCGATCCCGCGGAGGGGAAGGAAGGAACGTTTCGCTCGCAGCGATGAAGAAACGTTCCGAGTATCGCAGCTGCCGACCGTTGCCGTTTCTCCTCCGTTGTTGTGTTGCCGGCCGTCGTTGACACGACGCTAAAAAGTTCCGGGACTAGCATGAAGAGAGGGTACCTTCTCGAAACTCGAAAGTATTCGAACACGCTGTCGCAATTTTTTTCTCCAATTAATTTCTTTATCACTCTATTGTTTTATCGACCATTGTCGAAGCGATAATAATAGGAGTAAAAACGAGTTCGAGTTCTCCCGGAGAACTTTTCTTACAGTTTCTACGACAAGTGTACGGGAACTAAAATGAGATAATTTCGAAAAATTAATTTAAACGCCTCGGGGAGAAAAGGTAGCGTAAAATCTGAGTCTTCAGATCTTCAGAAGATTCCCGCAGGAAGAGATCTGATTGTAGATATTTGATGAAAACAAGTGAATACCGCGGGGCTTCAAAGAGACCGCTCTCGCGTCCGAGAGTTAGGAATGTTATCGCCGTCGTCGTCGCCGTTATCGTCGTTATCATCGCGATGCTCGTTATTATATATAACCAAGTCGCCGTAAACTTTATGCCCATTAGAGATTTCCGGCGTGGTCGTTGTTGTCGCATAAATGTTTCGCCTAAGCAGCTCGTGCCGCGGGTAATAGTCACTATTACCGTACCGAGTGAGAGGGAGGAAAAAGAGGACCCGAAGTGATACTTTGGAGGCCAGTATAAAATTCGATACCGGTGATCGATCGTAACCCGACAAAGGGCCGTCCGATCACGGACGAGCGCGGTGGTACGGTCGGATAACATGGCGCTTTAAAGGCGCATAAAACCGTTGGAAATGTCGGGATCCTTCGAATTTACCGTTCACTACGATGTGGTCTCGTCGCGATTCGAAACGTTCGTAGATTGAGAGACGCGAAAAGGGCCGGGTGGGACGGCCGATGGCGGTGGGATCGAGTCACATTTGTCACTCGTATCGGTTCGCCTCTCGCGGCGCGAACCGAAGACAGAAGTCTCATTCGCCTCCTGGAATAGATAGCTAGACCCTTTTCCCCGGATTTAAACGACGGCGGAAACTCGATAAGCCGTCGCGTCGAACGCGTTGAGGGGGGGGGATGGATGGGTGGATGGGCCACAATCGCTTCTCTCTCTCTCTCTCTCTCTCTCTCTCTCTCTCTCTCTCCACCTCCGGAAGTAGAATTTATACGCCGCGGAGGGAAGGAAGTCGGAGCCGCCCGGCCGGAAAATATCGATCGCGATTTCAGCTCCGCGATTGTTCGATTGACTCGACGGAACGACGGCGGAAAGGAAGCGGTTTTACATCGCAAGCTCCCTCCCTCCCTCTCTCTCGCTCTCGCTCGTTTTCCGCGTGCCATTTAATTTTATGACCGGCCGCTCGCGCGGTGAACTGCCCCCCCCCCCTCTTCCCCCGTTCGATGAGACTCGCCCGATCGAACGAAAGTGCATCGGCCGCGCGCCGTGCTCCTCTCTTCCTGTCGCCATTGTATCGATATCGATGCTGCATTTTTCATTAGACTCCCGGCCGGCCTTCGGTACTGGATGTGCAACATTATTTTTCGAATGTTGTCCGATACCTTCGTCGCCGCTCTCCTATTACTATATTTATACGGGGTTACTTTAAAAATTTTTAACGTCATACATATATTTATAAAGAATAATATATAAATCTTTCGTTTTTTTATTATGCTTCTGTTACTTCGACGTAACTCCCTCGAAGAAGCACCATTAATTATATTTCATATCGGTAAATCATTGAGATTCACGACCATTCAATTTATACGCGGCTTATACCGGAGAATAATCTTGGACCACGCTTTACGTTTAAGCATGAATAATGTTAACGCGCCGACCGTAGGGCGGCGAGGATCGCGATGAAAGTGCACAGGGGCGGCAGGAACATAAATACACCACCATGCAAAAGATATCGTTATAACCGAAGTGCGAGGGCTCGACCGCGTAATATCGAAGCGGGGGTGTCGAGCACTTTTGGCGGCGAAAGGGGAGAGGGGAGGGGGGGTCCGACGCATCCTCCATAGAGCGTATGAAATAATTGCGAGGATCGCGATCGCGCACCCCTTAAACGCGGCGGAATCGCGCGCGGCGAACAAACTGCCGTATAAGCGCATTTCGGTGTCGCGCGGGTTATACACGCACGCACGCACGCACGCACGCACGGGGGATGAGGTCGAGAGTAGAGACGTCGCGCGCGTGCATGCGTGCGTAAATTCACGGACCGGCGGTGTTCAGAAAAATGTTACCGCGCCCCGGACAGTGGCGACGGTTCTTTACGAGCTAATGCCGCGTATAGGACGAGTTAATTAATCGGACGGCCCGGCCAAATTCATGGCGCGCAGAGCCATCGGCTGTCGGTGATCCAGAATGTCGGTACGTCCGCGCGCTGTTTCAGGGGAGGAGGGAGGGGGGATAACCGGCAGAAGGGGACTCAGCCGGCGAGAGAGAGAGAGCGGAGCGTGTACATTCTACTGGGTGTCCCTGAGGATCCGGCGAACCCTTTCATTGGTTATCTTTTTTTTTTTTTTTTTTCTTAACAGCTTGGTATTGATCTTTCAACTTTAAACATCGAGCGTCTCGCTAGAGCGAATCCTTGAATTGTAAATTAAAAAGATCTACTTGGAATTTGAAATGAGGGAGACAAGCTTGTTGTTTGCTCTCCGAATATTTACCTCTCGAACGGAAAAATCCTTTATATTTTCCGTTATTTGTAAGTGAAAAATGATGCAATTGTTTGAGGTGTTCGCGAAAGAAAAGGTCCGAGTTCAAGGTCCATCGAGGAATTTTCACGGACGGAGGTGGGGTTTTCACTGTCGAAATGTCCGGGACACCCTATGTAGGGGCTGGTCGCTCGCGTCGCGTACACGTCGCATCCTCTCCACGAGTGTGTCTCTCGTTCTCTGTGTGTGTTCGCCGGTGATATATGTGCACGAGTGCGTCGGAGGGCCACGCCTACCAACACCGCGGCCTAATTGAGTGATCGAGTGGCCTCGCGGTGCGCCGGACCCCGCTAACCAGATATCACCTACGTGTACGCTATTCCGGGGAGTTCCCGTCGTACAAAAGGACCGGCTCGTTTCTCGGGTCTCAGGCGGGGGTCTGGGGGTCTGGGTGTCAATTGCTTCTGCCGCCTGATATCGTCGGGAGAGCCGAGATGGCGAGAGGCAGCTGCATTCCAAATTGGTGGATTAGCGGCCGATAGTTTTATGTGACAGACGCCACGTATGCATCACAGATGAGTGTTTGTCCAACTGTCCGGACAAAGGAGACCCGGACACGGAGCTGAAATGCACGGAAGTGACGACAGTTTCACGATGGAAATGATATTTAAATGGAGATTACATCGACACCGAAGAAACCGAGTGACGCCAGTGGAGTCTCGTGGAGGCCTCGAGTGGAGGCATGGAGAGCCTCGAGGTATTCGACATACTACGCAGTATGCCTAACACTATTCCGGGGGAACTCGACACATAAAGGACCGTTCCTCTGCCATAAGGTCTCAGGCAGAGAACTCGGGTGCCAATTGCTTGTTCACTGCCTGGCGGAGAGATGACGGAGACAGCTGCGCGTTCCCGCTTAGAAGATTGCCGCTCAATAATTTTATGCAAAGGGGACTGACTATCCGGACGAAAATACGACGTCGTATACACGGAAATAATGAAGCCGAGACGTAGATTAAGCCCACAGGAAAGTCGTGAAACTACTGAAACTACTGAAAAAAAACTCCATCTTACGTTATCTTAAATAATACGCCGACCTTTCCTCGCGTTTTCGCGAAATTTATTTTACTTTCTACCAATTTCGTATTCAGGATACATAAAAGTTTACATACGTTTTCGCGTCTACGTTCGTTATACCATACCCTCCGGCCTTCACTCTCTCGCCAAACCTGCAAACCGAATATTATCACTATTAATGGCGCCCGGTTCTACTTCGCCGTAATCTAGTGCATCGGTGTTTACACAAGAAACGTGTAACGTGAAATTCGCGCGGTACGTACTAGATACTGCCAGCGAATAATTGATAGCGAAATGTTCTCGATGATAAAAAAATGGATGTTACACATGTTTCAGCTTTTGCAAATTGCACTCCCTCTTCCCTAATCGCGTGGTCGTTACCGTTGCCGTTGCCAAGATACGATGTGACGTGAGAGAGAGAGAGAGAGAGAGAGAGAGAGAGAGAGAGAGAGAGAGAGAGAGAGAGAGAGAGAGAGAGAGACCTCCGTAAAATCCTCATCACGCGTGACGCACGCCGACGCATTGTTCTCGGGGTCTTTCACGTAGGCCGTGTGTGTTGCTCGCCGACGGTGCGAATTAAGCGATCTTGGGCCAGTAATTCGCCGCCGTCGCCGTCGCCGTCGCCGTCGCGTCTCTTTCATTCTCCCCCGCGGGATCATAGACACCTGTAATATAGACGCGCGGCGAGAGGAAAATTGAGTTAACCAGCCAGCCTCGCCGTTAATCGACGCTGAAACGCGGCTGTCTGCGCCTCATCTCTCGCGTTGCCATTCACGACGGTTGCGATCCTCATCGTCCTCGTAATTCAGCGACGATGAAAAACGCCGGCTGTATATCCTGACGCGGAAGTATACCGTCGGAATAAAATCTCGCGCGCGCGATATTTATATATACCGTCGGAGACATCGCAGGCGCGCGCGGCGACTTTGATAAGATAAACTATATATTTCTAAAGCTAACAGCGAGACATATAGATATAAATATTTTCGCAGAGGAATCTGTCTAACGTATATTTGTACGATCCGCGAGTATAAAAATGTCCGTGTTAAAAAATAATCCCGTTGCCTTTCCCGAGAGTTAGAAATAGACGAGTCTTTTTGCGAGTCGTCGTTTGTCCAAAATCCACGCTCGCTAAATATTTGACGACTTAAAATAGTATTAGAGAGAGAGAGAAGAGACTTTCACGAGTTGGAGAGCTGCGAGAGAGCGACACTTCGATAGCGTTGAATTCTCACGGATTAATGCGAGCATATGTCGAGAAACGACGGCATTTGGCGGCGAGGCGAGAAGTGGAGGAGAATCGTGTGTCTGGCATTCACCTTGAAACTCTCTCCGTAAAGATCTCCCGTCGTCGGGTCTTCGTGGAATCCCTGATGAGGCGGTTAGCCCACGTGACGACGTGATACGCCTGGCGTAATCGCGAGTGTGCGCCTGGTCGTCAACGAGTTACAGATATGCGTCATTCAGCGAGAAGAGAACGACGCGCCTCGTCTGGATTCCGTCCGTGGGGTGTGATGCGATCGTTTATCGATCACGCGATGGATGTTTGCGCTCCGCGGACAGGCGTATTTATACGCGATCACGCACAGCCCGAGACGACGGGCTCCCCTGTCAACTTTTAGCACTAATTGAAGATGACGGTAATCGCGCCTTACGTATATTACAGGGCTGGAAAATTGACGGTTCGGGTGTACGTAACCGGCTGAGCGGTTGTATAAAGAAAGATCAAACACTTTGCGATAATCTAATGATGATATTCCTGAGATTAGTAATTATCGGCTTATCAATTAGGAATTGTTAATTATCGGTTGCGAGAAAGAGCTCACGCGTAGTCCTTTTGTTTTCCGATGCCATTTGAGAAATTCTACCATCTGAGATCGGATCGTGCCTTAGAAAAGAAAAGGTCAACACGGAGATATTAAACGCGCGATTCCTAACACAATTTCGCGTTTATTAAATGCGTTAATCGTTGTTGAAAGCTCGCGTTTAAAGGATAGAAACTTTCATTTTCGTGTTCCTCCTGATATGAGCGGCGCACGATTAATGACGACGCGAGGTAATAGACGGATCTGATATTTCACGCGCAAATTTAGCAAATGCGTATGTCTGATTTTCACCTTTATTTGGCTAATACGAGAATCGGGTAAATGTCAACGGAGCCCGACAATTGGACGGGGGGCGACGTTTAACGCTAAACACGCGGCGGGACGTACGGGACGTACGCCAAAGCGTCCAAAGTGCGATGTGGGGAAAAACGTGCGTTAATGGCGACACGACAGAAATCAATCCATCGCCGGCGCGATCGCGTAGCATGGGTCGATCGTATCTCATAATAGGAAGTCCGTGTTGCCCCGCTGCTAGAGAGGTTCTCGTACCTGCTATTCTCTGAGAGGCGACCGAGCCGATGGTAGAGAGAGAGAGAGAGAGAGGGGAGATAGAGAGAGAAAGAGAGAAAGGGCGCTGGATAGAGAGAGGGAGTTTACGGTAGTCGTTTGTTTCTGCCCGAACCGGTCTTGCTTGGTGGATACTCGTCCCGGCAGCGTTATCGCGTGCTGACCCGGCTACGAAACCTGGCGTGCCATGAGGGCGAGAGGGGACAGAGATACAAGAGGAGAGAGAGAGAGAGAGAGAGACACATGGAGAACGGAGAGAACGCATAATCGTAACAACAGCTTCTTCGGATAATCGATCGATTCGAAGCGAGACCGAAGCGAGCTTCCCGCCGCGTTTCCGCAAGACAGGGCGAACGATACTAACCCCGAGCGCGTGTGGCGCCAGGAAACGGGGGATGAAAAGATCCGAAGCGAGAGAGAAAGAGAAAGAGAGAGAGAGAGAGAGAGAGAGAGGAGAAAGAGAGAGAAATAGGAAGAGGACGAGAAAACCAGAGAGAGCTCATCCTCTCTCGTTCCCTATCCCTTCGATCCCTCCGACGGGATCCCTCCCCGTCCTATGGGGCTACCCACGGCCTCCATCAATAAACTTCAGCTACTTCGTTTTTCCCTCTCGCAGTTTCCCTCCGCCATTCTATCCGCCTCTCCCATTCTCTCTCTCATTCCGCGGAATGGCACCGACGGAAAACGTTTCGGGGGGGAAAAAGATATTTTCCCGACAACACTCTCTCTTACTTTCTCTCTCTCTCTCTCTTTCCCCCTCTCTCTTTCTCTTTCTCTTCTCTCTGCCCTCGGCCCCGACTGCCAGGGTAATCCCCACAGGAGCGTGAAGTAGCTTCGGCACAAGGGGCGTTTCGCGGAAGGAACCAAGGATCCCGGAGGGCGAGTGAAGAGAGTTCGAGATGACGGCGAGAAGGAGGAGTGTGCAAGGGTCGAATTACAATTCGGCGAATATGCGGTCGCGTCTTCTTTCTTAATGTCCCTAACTTAATCCACCGCGAGCGCGTCTAGAGGACGTGGGCGTAAATTGATGTTGAAAACAGAGTTTCTCGATTCTCGCGCGCGCTTGCCTGGCTCCGGCCGGATTCTTCATCTCGATCCTCCCCTCCGTCCCTCGTCCCTCTTGTTCCTCCCCCTTTCTGGAGATATGTCCATGAAGGGATAATTCTTGTTCCACTCGAAGGAATTCCATGTTTACGCATTAACCGTCCGTCGTGTAGGATATTCTGTATGCACACGTACGCGTGTGCATGCCCGTGCGTGTGTTTTTTTCTCCTTTTTTTTCCCCCTTTTTTCGTCGCGAGCTAAAAAGTTATTCCAGTGAAAGCTTTCACAAATATTCTACATGGCTGTGTAAATTTGCCCAACCCGCTTCTACCTTCGTTAATTTATGCGATGTGTGTATAGCGCGCGTCGGGTGCGAGATACTGTATATTATATAGCGAAAACGCGTATTCGACGAGTTTGAGCCGAATTTTCTTTAGTCGGAAATATTGTCGTCATTGGTCACGCGAGCACTCCGCGATATTTGACATTAATGTTTTAACCAAAGAAATAACCATTTAATATTTTTCGAATCTCCGCGCGGTAACCCCGTCTGATTCTTAATAAAATTCAATGTGCTCGACGTTCGACTCCTTTCCTTCAAAATTCTAAACCTCGTTCACGCACGTACGTTTGCCAGCATTGAATAATTCTGCCCACTGGTCATAACTGCGATAACCACCTTCTTCTTCCCCCCCCCCCCCCGTCGGAATTTCCGTCTAGTCAGTTATCCTCCCGCGGGTTACCTTCTCGCGTCAGTTTTCCGTAGTTTGTCGGCGATTACGCCGAAGCGGAGGTGGAGTTGCAGATACAAATTGCCGCTTCCTTTCATGCGAGTCTACATACGTCAGGGCGGAATCGCGCGCGCGAGAGAGAGAGAGAGAGAGAGAGAGAGAGAGAGAGAGAGCTCTGTGCGCTCTTCGAGCCGGCCGAATGGTACCGATAAACGAATAAACGCCAAGATTCAAGATACCGGCCGCCGCGCGCCGGTATATTTCTCGCCGGCGGCGGCGTTCGGTGAATCTAGATAGGGAGAGCGGAGAGGTAAAGCGGAAGACTTGGGGCCGGAGAAAACTATCGAGATCTAGAAGACTGATTACCCGACGCATTTCTTCCGAGAGCGCCCGTGCGCGCGTACCCGCCCCGCTCGCCCGTCCGGCCGAGCGCTTTATTCGTGTCGATCGCCGCCCGAGGTCTTTCAATTATTTCCTTTTTCCCTCTTTTTCTTTCTTTCTTTCTTTCTTTTTTTTTTTTTTTGTTTTTGTTCGAAAGCAGTCCGACGACTAACCCGATAAAAATCGGCGGCTTCCCCTGCGTCCCCCTGCCACACGTTTCGCTGCCCCCCTCGTTCCTCTTCTCGCTTGAGACGCCAGTAGCCTTGAATTTTGGCGTTTGAATTAACCCTTGAGACACTTGGAAGCTGATATTCTTAATCTCTCTACTTCTCATAAATTAAGTAGATATTAAATGTTTTTACGATGCTACATAACACGGACAAGATGAGTAGATGATATACGTTTGGATCTTACAACTTACAAGAGAATTTACAGGTTAAAGTTGAAGACAGTTCGCAGACTATTAATTTTTTTTCGTCATCATCAACGAAATAGAAATTTTCACTACGCTCGAGCGTTAGATTAAATTTCTTCTCGGGGAGGGAGTTTCTGATTAAATATCTCTAATCTTCTAATGCTCCTTCTTCGTTCCTCAAGGTTCTTTCATCACGCTCGCGCCGTACACACGAGGGGTCATTCTTTGATCGCTCCCGCGCTCGCTTCCGAGAGAGGAACGGTGAAATAATCATTATGGCCGTCGGGATGAGGGATGATAGCGCGGGAAGAGTAACGACGCGCGGGAGAGACAGTGATAACGAGAGAGAGAGACGTGAGAAACGAGCGATGTGCCATATGGTCCACCGCGCTGGTTGCGTGTTCTTGGCGCGCAAAGCGGAACCCGCGAGCGGACTAATAAGTCAGGAACCTCTCCCCCCCCCGTCCTCCTCCTGCCCCCCTGTAACCGGTAACGAGCGTGCCGGGCGTTATACACGAAGCCGCGAACGATCTAGACAAGGGGAGCGAGAGACAGGAAACTTCGATCCCGGGGAACGGCTCTCGCGTTTGTAAATTGCACCCGTGAACCCTCGATTTTACGAGACCCCGAGAAGATTAGATTCTCTTTCGCCGAATCGTGCCACTGCGGAATCACTTTTTGAAGAGACATCCACTCGCACACATCGCACTCGGTGGCGGTGCGCGTATCAAGCCAACGTAAATTCGCAGCTAGAACGAATTTTGGAGCCGGACGCCATCGCCTGCCGCCGCCGTCGCCGCCGCCTCGGGCAAAATTTTACGGCGGAGTTAATGAAAGAGGCGACTCGCATGGGAAATTAAAAGGCTTATTGCTGTGTACGGCTGTAAATGTAAAGAGATAATGTTTGTCAGTTAATTTTAATTTTAATTATACCGAAATTATAGGATGTATACCGCCAAAAGTGTTTCATATTAATAGCCGCAAATTATTTTCACGCGCGGATAATATAATGTGGAAATTTTTTGTAATAAAATATTTTGTGCGAAACCAGCGAAGAGTAGTGCGTTTTGCGTATATCACGCGCCGCGGGGACTGAATAATTTCAAATGTTGAAGGCTGGAATAAAATCTGATGATTTGTTATCGTGCTATCTAGGCGGGACGTGTGCGCTCGCCAGATTATCCCAAAATTTCGCGCTAAATCGAGCTACGAGATTTACAGCATCGATTTATTTTCATACCAAATACCGAGTCCTCGTCAAATGGAGATTTACTAAACCGGCCGGCGCGGAAATAGCGTGTCCTTTAAATAGAATTTTAGCCGGAATCGCCGGGGATATTTACTACATACGATTTCATTAAGCCGAGGGAACATTAAATCCAGATTTTGCTTTATGCGCGATGCAACAGCAACACACTTGCTTAATCCTTAACAGTATAGTAAGCGGTTTATAGTAATGTACGTACACGGCGGTAGAAGCTAAACCGATTTGTCGATAGTTTCAAGTATTCTCGATTTTTGCCAAAATGCAATTTGCGGCCCCGCGGAGCGCGGGCCGGAGATAGAGTCCGACGTTCATCCCGCGAATTTCAGACCCGCAAATGAACGGTGTGTACAAATCGTATGACTGAATCAGCCCCCGAGAGCTCCGATGACGACGGGCGATTTGGCGCGAATTAAGGTCTCGGCCATCTGCCGAGAGGAGAACGCGCGGAGTTTCGCGTAAAGCAGCTCGGAGATAAAGTGCCGGACGACAGTTTGATCGCGAGACAGCTGTTCGCGCTCTCTCGACGCTCTTCACATAAAATTAGAAAGACGCTCTCGTCGTCGTCGTCGTCGACGCCACAGCCGCCACAGTCGCCGCCGCTGCCGTCGCCGCTGCCGTCGTCGTTGTCGTCGTTGTACGTCGAGATCACACGGCGCAGAAATGCACTCTCTGTGGATATTCTCTCTCGTATACGTGAGCTCCCTCGAGTCGCGTCCGAGAACGTGGAAGAGAGAGAAGGAGAGGAGTACAGCTGTCTCTCGGAAGAAGGGCTATCGTTGTCTATTAGCCGGTGTCGAGGCGGGGGCGGGAGAGGAGGGGGCGGGAAGCGGACGAGAGGGCCTCGCACGTCGTGCTGCTATTTATACCAAATCCGTGGGCATACCGGATCGGTGGTCGAGGCAGAACAGAACGTTCTCGCTCGCCTCGCTTGTATGGGCACGAGAGCGAGAGCCAGTTGTCATGCCGTTTAGGCCAAAAAGCCAGCGAGAGAAAAGGAGAGGAGAGACGGAAAGTCGCGTCCGGCGACGCGGACACGGACCGGCATCTCCGGCACTCGCAGATTGCCATTTTCGCTCTCGCGAGATGGATTTTCTGTATTCCGCGCCACGACTGACCAGCCGAAAACTGTTTTTTATATTCTTATTCGTTTCGACATGGAATGCGTTTTAATTTGTACCACAACAGAAGTCGTACGTCTGCTAATTCTCTTTTTACCACGACCGCAAATTGCATCCTTCCTTTCTCCGCCCATTTTTTTTTTTATTTTTCGAAGAGATATAGGAACCTCCCAGATATTATAGACTGAGATTTAAAAACATTGGTTTTGGTATTTTTATGGTTATTTGAGCCCCCGAGGCACAATACCATATTTCATTTCCGCCTTTCAGTTCTTTTTTTTTTTTTATCTTCCTTTTAGTCATGAATCATTTTCGGTTTTGGATCTTTTTCGATTTCACAATATCTTCCATATCTGGTTTTTAGTACCAGATCTGAAATTTTTGCAATTTTTGTTTTTATATTATATTTGAAATTTTTATAACTATGAAACCTTTTTTCTAGTTATTTATTTTAAAGTGTTTGATTTTTTTTACATCGATATATGACACGATATTACATCGAACGATATGTTAGTGTTCTCTATTTTACCGTTGATACAGCGACGCGCAATTTTATATCGGTACATAAAAGCACATCGCGACGCGCGAATCTGTGTAGATATAAAATAACACGTGATTTTTATATTGATATGAAACGTCAATGTACCGACATTGTGTGTCAATAGTATGCGCCACTATAACGGGTCGGTTTTTGCGTGATTTCGCGCGGCGACATAGCTACGACGTGAAACTTGGCGTCGCGTCGAGGAAAAATTCGCGTCGCCAAACTTGTTCGGGAATGAAAGCCCGCTATTTTCCTGGAGAGAGAGAGAGAGAGAGAGAGAAAGAGAGAGAGAGAGAAAATCATTCTGTATATTTTCCTCGCGAATATTGCCGCGCGCGCGCGCGTGGCTCTATGGTACGCCCGGCATGCATACATACTTTTCGGCGAAGCGGGAACGAAATTCCGCAGCGGGTCTCGCGCAAATGCGACGTTTTATTACGAACGGCGACGACGCGCGCGCGCGCGAAGCGTGGAGCTGAAACGACCGAGTGCATCTATTTTTTGTCCTCGTCAACGTTTCTTCTCGCCCCCGCTGATCCCTCGGCGGTCGTCCTTTACCGGGGCAGGGGCGTCCCGATGCATTAGTCTCGTACAACTGTTTAGTCTCTACTCGTAAAAAGAATTGTGTGGTCGGGAAGAGAATCTTTCCGAAGGGAAAGAGAGAGAAACACAGCGCGACCGCGCCCGCCTCTCGTATCGAGATGCACAAACGAAAATAAAAATGAAAAGAGGGAGAAAAAAATATAAAGGAAAGTAGAGCTGCCGCGCGCAGCTCTATTTCCGTCGACAGGATACTGAAACGTAAACGAACCCCGGCATCTGCCCCCATCGGCGGCGGCGGCGGACCCTTTACGAAGAGCCGAGACGCGGATCGCCGCGTGTTTATGTTCGCGCCACGAATTTTGCCGCGACGTTGACGCGAGCCAACGAGGAAACGCACGTCCGACCCGCGCGCCACCCTTGTCTCTCACTGATTTTCATGAACTTCGGATACGCCCTATTAGAGGCAGCCTCGAAAACGAAAGACGATAGGCGCGTGTTTTTTAAACCGCGTGCCCCAGAGCGGATTCGACGGGGCGGTTTTAAAAACAGCCCCGGGGGCAAAACTACCTCGACCTATTTCATTCTATTTCGCGAGGGAGAGCCCGTAAAATATATGAAAATAAACCATCCCGAACGAGTTTCGTGTTTTTGAAAAATTCTATTCGCGTTGTTTAATTCCCGGGAAATCTTTCGTGCGGAGCTTTATTGTTGGACCGTCTCAGAGCTTGATTATATAAATCCACTGAATATGAAAAAAAAAGAGAGAGAGAGAGAGAGAGAGAGAGAGAGAGAGAGAGAGAGAGAGAGGGGAGAAGAAAAGAGAACAGGACGCACAATGAACGCAGTAATAGTGATAATTATACTGATAATTATACAGTAATAACAAGGTATCATTGCTCGCTGATCTCGTCAATCTCGCGCTCTATATCTCACGTTATATCGCGACCAAATTGCGTTAAGTAATGGGCGCGGCATTATATTCGCGCTCGCGTCCGACGATAACGCATTTTCATCGAGCCGCGGTATGCACTCCAATAAAACAATACTCGCACGGCTCGATTACCGGGGAAGATTAAATAAATGACCGGACGGGGACAATCGCGCGTCACGCTGATGAAAAGTCCACTCCACCGCCGGCCGAACGACTGGCGGCGGCCAAGGCTATTTCTAAATCCCAGCCACTAGCCGGCCGGCCGGCCAGCCGCCCACCAAACGAGAGAAAGTTTTCATTATCGTCAAACAAGCGGGCAACTATCCGCACTCTTGACTTCTCTCCACTCGGCTCGGCGCGGCGCGGCGGAGCCAAGCCGCCCGCGCGCGCGTATCATCTCCCGGGTGTGAAAAGTGCGATCGATTAACCCCTCGAGCGCACTCGCACGGATCGCTTTTTGCCAACTTCGAGAGGAGTTTTAACGCGGTGGAATCGCCGGGAAATCTTTGCGGCGGCACACGGGAATTGTCCGAGGAGTTAGTTGCCGCCGCGCGACAAAGCGAGCGACGCGAATTGAGTTGTGTAGTTTTAAGTATTGTCATATATGACGTTATCCCGGATTACATCCAGCGCAACCTTTCCGCTCTCATCGAGAAACCACGACTATTATTTCTTTCCTTTCGACCGGTTGATTTGACGTATAAATATATATATATATATATATATATATATATATATATATATCTCGGATCGACTTTTCTCGAACGTTCGAAATTTCAAGGAGAGAAAAATCATAATTTTTCATTCTTTAAAAAAAAAATATATATATATATTTTTTTTTTTTTTTTTTTTTTCAAAGAATGAAAATTATGATTTTTCTCTCCTTGAAATTTCGAACGTTCGAGAAAAGTCGATCGAGATATATGTTAAACAAATAAATGAAGACTGTTCTCGGTCGGCCGATTTGTTAACTTCGCATAAGTAAACTGTGGACCTACTAACAACGGTTGCATCTCTGAAAAATTACATTTCAAACATCGAATGACGTGCACAATATGTATACGGATACACAGTAAGTCGGAGGCCAGTAATTCAAACTGACATTATTAACGTATGTCAGACGCTCCATCACGCTTTATCACGTCGCGATAATAACGGGCACAAATACGAGAGTGAGATAGCGCGGGGCCACGCACAAAGCGTTTTATTACTAACCACGAGAGTCGGTATCCTAAGATAAAACGAAGTGCGGTGAACCTGGAGCACCGTGAATACACACTGAAAAACATCGCTTTTTCGATACGCGTTTGAGTAGAACGCTTCAGCTCTCATTTATTCCTACAAATGCTTTAGATGTGAGTGCGAATAGCAAAGGCAGCCAACGTCCATTTCAATGTAGATTAACTTTAATCTCGGTTTAACTCACCTTTTTCTTATTTTATTTCTAGAAATTAAAAAAAGATAATGGGTAAATTAAAATCGGGAATTGAAGTTAATCTACGTCGGCGAAGATGGAACGTAGAACGTAGAAACATATGGAAGAAAAGGAAAATAGAGAAAAGAAGGGACTTTTTGAAAAATAATAATCAAGAAGTTCCTCTGCACATTTTTCCGTTTGTAATTTTCAAATTCAACATAAAGTAAATCGAGCATAGAACTAGAGATAGAAATAGAGATCCTCGAGTAACCTGGGCGAGAGAATTTTCTCTGTATGAATATCATGAAATAACGAGAATGACGATACGAATATAAGAAGCCCGTGTAAAGCTCGCGAGTGTTATCTTTCCGGAGGGGAGTCGGGAGAACCGTTGAAAAATAATATGTGTCTGTCGTGTGTTTCCACTTCATAATCTCCGTTTTGACGAGCGCAGCGCTCTCGCCAGCCCGTGACCTCTCTCTCTCTCCTCTCTCTCTCTCTCTCTCTCTCTCTCTCTCTCTCTCTCTCTCTCTCTCTCTCTCTCTCTCTCTCTCTCTCTCTCTCTCTTCTCTCTCTCTCTCTCTCTATCTCTCTATCTCTCTCCCTCTCTCTCTCTCTCTCTCCTCTCTCTCTCTCTCACACACACACACACACACAGGTCAACGCATTTACCCTCGAAATACCATGGGGAGAAGACTTCTGTCAGGACCGCGGCGCGGAATAGGTATATGCACTTTTACGGAACCGCATTCCCGACGCGGCACAGCCGCCGAGACGCCGCCGCCCGTCGCCGCCGCCGCCGTTGCTGCCGCAGATGGCAATAAATTTGCGCACTCGCGACCTTGCTCAACTTAAGCCGACTTTAACGGAACGACGGCCGTAGGAATACGTAGGAACGAATAGAAAGCTCCGCTCGTCGGGATTTGGCTAGATTCCAGCCGCGCGTAGCTATATTGTCCCCGGGAAAATGGGTCGGCTATAATTGCATGCTTTTCGCGGTTCGCTCGATATCGCGTTCTCTCCAGCGAAAGCCCTCCAGGTATATAACGTATATACGCCCGGCCGAGAAACCGAGAAACCGACCGGTTCCGGGAGGAGCGCCGGTATAATCCCGGGAAGAGGCATCCCCCGTATATCCACGTCCTGTTTTGGTAAGACTCGCGGGACGTGCTTCCCTGTCGATAACCGGAGATTT